>NC_058495.1:24080626-24295626 GCF_020382885.2 Scatophagus argus | reverse complement strand
ACATTCCCATCAGACAGTTTCTGTGCTGTGCAAAAAGCAGTGCAAGCCGTTAAAAGAGGATTTTGGCAGCACGTGCAAAGTTACGGCAAAAGCTTAAAGGCACAGAGATAAGAGTTATGTGTAACTCTCGGTCAGTGTCAAAGTGTCTCTAAGCTCACGATAATCCGAGGAGTCTGCAGTCACTCCAAGGCTTCGTCTTATCTTCAGCCCTGGACAGGCTGGCACCTCCTAACTCATGACCCTCTTTGGGTCAACAGCATGTCAAGTCACCTCACAAGATTAAAAATTCCATCAAAGCCATAAATCCTGTGAATTTGTGTTTCAGATTATCCACCTCCAACCCGCGCCTCACCTTCTAACAAAGACGAATGCAAACTTACTGTTCAAACAAATCTGAGAAACCTGTGCGTTTGAAAACCACTTGAGTGATGAAATTCTCCGACACCCACGTCTTCAAACAAAAGCCGACCGCATCACATCATTCACCTTTCAGAGACCCTTTCAGATAACTAGTTCAGTATCTTGTGCGAATAAGATCCATATCTTTGCACAGGAAACAACACTGAACTTCAACCGTTCCCAACCATTTACAGTGACAGCTTAGTAAATATCTTTAAGTTTTGAAGTGTTTGTTGGATAAAACAAACTATTTGAAGATCTTTTATTTTGAAGGTTTGGAAATTTGGGACCCCCGCCCCACCCCGCCATCTTCCTGCATGTTATACACCAAATAATGAATCAAATTAAATAACTAACAGATAATGAAAATAATCTTTAATGGCAGCCATACTGTTGCCCTGTTGGAAAATGCTGTACCAAATTCCGGCTGTCTGCAGGCTAAGTGCAGTAACTCCATAAAACTTATCCTGGTGTTACACTCTTAATAAGTCTGATCCGGATGATGTGGTTTCTGTATCCTGAAGCTGTGTGTAACTCCAGTTGACGCCTTCATGCAGCACCAGAAACCACAAACCAACAGCCGTGTGTGAAAGGTGTCAAACCAGGAAACACGCTGAGCTTTTGTACTGAACAAAGTTAATTAAACCGAGCTGCAGCTTTTAACTTCGACCACATCTTTAAAGCATTAAAGCCCCAAACACGCGGTACGTCTTTTATCAGCCAATAACAGCTTTTCAGTATTAACTGGAAAACATGAAGCGCACCTTTTAACATCAGTGGTTGTTTAAAGGCGGAAACAAGAGCCAAGTCTGCAAAATGTCACAAAGGGATTCGACGTTAAAGAACCTTCAGGACAGAAACTAAGCTGATCGACTGACGAATCTCTGAGACGATTTGAGCTTTCTTTAATCTAAATTTAAAAGGATACCTTTCTTTCTATTGTCAACAAATGTTTTTTTTTTTCTTATTGTCAATGAATCCCATACAAACACCAAAAAAACAACAATGAACTGATCCACTAACACACGTCTCTCTCTGTCTAATCTGGCTCCTTGTTGTCCAAAATCTATCAAAAACATGTCAGTGAGTCGCATCGGGTGACTCACTGTTGGAAAAACTCACCGAAGCACCAAATGTGGATTAATCCACCACCTAAAATAGTCCCGTCCAGACGCACTACTTCCTCGTGTCTCAGTTTAGTTCACTAAAAGCTAGTGTCCAGCTGTTTTAGGAAACTGCTGATCATGAGTATATTTTGTCTGTAGTATTCAATACACCACAGCTTACACGTATTTATGTGTTTGGTTTTATTTTCTGTCTGGAGATGCTGCAACACTGGAACATTAAAGGATTATCTCATCTTTTTTGAAAACGAAACTTTTAATTTGGCGTTTTAAAAGATTTATAAGCTGACCTGAGTGTCACACACAGAGAATGGAAACTAAAAAGAAAAAAAATAGAATAAAAATAAAATATCACAAGAGGCACAATCTGTCATCTCACCTGGGATGTGTTCTCCTCCGTAAGTGATGTTGACGTCGTACAGGCCGGCGGAGAAGGGAACGTACTCCACGCTGCAGCTGCCATCTTTGTTGTCTTTGCAAGACATCTTTGACTCTGACGGACCCTCCACAGTGATGCCGAGACCACCAATACCTGCCCCCCTGGTAAAGGATCAACGCAATGGTTTTACCTGAAGTCAACAGATGTTTCCACTCATCAAAACCAGTCTGCCTTCAAACAGAGTGTCTTCACCAGTACCTGGTGATGATGTTGAAGTTGTTGGGCTTGTCAGTCAGGGCCTGTTGGAGCCCGGGGCCAGTAGCCACCACCCTGCTGGGGTCACATCCTTCGGATACAGAAACCCTAAACGGGCTCTTAGGAACCGGTGTGTCATCATACAGAACCTGGACGTTGTGAACACCTGACATACACACCAACACAGACAGCAGCTGATGTAGATGACTGAAAAAGTGTGTGTGTGTGTTTGGATGTGTGTTTGTGTTTGGGTGCAGCAGGTGTGTTACCATTCTCGAAAGGGGTGTACTCGACGCCGTAGGTCCCATCGGCGTTGTCGGTGACCATACAGTCTGTCAGCGCTCCGGATGGGTTCCTGACCTCCGCCTTCACGTGGTCTCCTCCTCGGCGGGTCAGAGGACGGGCGTCCACTGTGAACGCTGTGGTGGCTTCTCTGAAAACAGCTGGAGGAGAGAGAAAAACACATGCTTAAAGGGACAGTCCACGGGGTTTTCTTTTTCCCCACATGATTTCAAATGCCAAACACCACCATTACACAAACAGAACTCAGATGGACCATACTGCACCTTGTCCCTCCACTCCGGGTCCAAACACTTTGACCTTTGAGGTGTCTACAGCAGGATCCACCATCACCTTGGCAGGGAAACCGGGGACGGCCTTGCCTCCGTACTTCAGCAGCAGGGTGTACATGCCGGAGGTCAGGGGGACGTAGGTCACAGTGTAGGTCCCGTCTTTGTTGTCCACCACCTCTGTCTTAGCTTTAACACCTGGAACAAATGCTCTGGTTTTCATATTTCCATCACAGACCATCTGAATATCAGAATATATTACAGCAGGAAACAGCGTTAGTGTTACCTGCTGCACAACCAGTAGGACTCGTCGGGGAGGAGTCGTCGTCCAGCGCGGCCTCCAGGCTGAGTTGTCCCGGTCCAGCCAGAGAACAGTCCACATTCACCACACTGGTCTCTCCAACCTGCACACAGACAAGACTTCATACTTTATTTAAACTGTAAAAGTCAACATGGCAAAATATCAAAGATTAGATCAAAGCTGGGAAGTGGCTCCATTTTCCTTTAATGGTCTCCTTCAGGTGACTGGACAGAACTCATCGACATAACTGCAACAAAGTCTGACGCTGAGCTGGTTTCAACTGCTGGATGTTTTTGTAAAAGCGGAATCTTTAGTCTCAGCTCGCCTGTTCGTCTTCCTCTCCAGACCCTCACCTTGGCTCTTTTCAGGCCTGACCCTGACGCCACCACCTTTGAGGGGTCAAAGGGCATCTGGATGTCAGCTTTGAATGGCGAGCCTGGGATGTGGACCGCCTCAAACAGGATGTTAACCAGATATTCTCCGGGCTCGGTGGGCAGGTAGGAGACAGAGCAGGTTCCGTCCCCATTGTCCGAGCACTCGATCTTGGCCTCGGTCGGCCCCTCCACCGTCAGCCCCAGACCGCCGGTGCCGGCACCTTTGGTGTCGATGGTGAACTCGGCTGGGTTTCCCACCAAACCTCCTTTCAGACCAGGACCGAATGCCTTCACCTGCAGAAGGGGGCAGGAGGGGACAACAATGATGCCATTCAGCCACTTTTATCATATTTTCAGTTTTTACTTTCACGTTTCAGATTCTACCTTGCTCGGGTCTGGAGGCAGTTGGGCCTCCACGGGGAAGGGGCTCCCGGGAACAGGGTGTCCATCGTAGGACACGTTGACAGCGTGGACCCCCTCCTCTGTGGGGGTGTAACGGACCAGACTGATGCCTGCTTTACCGGGCTGAGGCTCCACTTTACAGGGTACTGCCCGCTGGCTGGGACTCAGCTAGTAACACACACAATCAAACAAAAACACACGCTTAATGTGAGTCTGGTTACATTCAGGGTTGGTAAAGTAATTTCATTAAATGAACAAAACCAACAATGAAGTGATCCTAATAACCAAATTTTGTCACCTAAGTGAAAAACATGAGCAATAAACCCACCACTTCCACCTCCAGGTGACCTTGACCTCCTGCGCCTTTAGTGTCCACCATAAACTGCTGCTCCTGGTCGACCTCCACTCCTGAAAGACGTTTATGAGTTAACAAGGTGGAAATGATTACTGGGGAAGGAAAGCGAGCTGTGCAAAGACTGAGGTCTCACTTCCGTCCAGGTTGTCCAGGGTGACCTTGCTCAGATCCAGCGGGGCAGCGACCCCGACTGTGAAGGGGCTCTTGGCAATGGGATCCCCTCCAAACTTCACCACAATCGTCATCTCCCCCTGCGGACAGGAGCAGCATGCAGACCCAACACTTCAGTAACTCCATTTAAAAACAGTTTGGAAGAAGACAGGAGGGGAAACACTGGCTCTGTTGGCTCTTAAACTCTACTGAAAACACACCTGAACAGGACAGGAGTGTCGGTCACAACTTCAACAAAAACATTTAAGTGTTTTCTCTGCTGTTCCTGATGTGCCATCATGACTGACTATAACAAAATTCATTTTTACTATTTTTATATTATTATTATTATGTTTGGCTGGTAAAAGTTACAGAGAACTTTATCTATTGAACAGGTGAATGTTTCGTACAATTGTGTGTCCTGCTATCTATTTCATGTACAGGTGTGCACATGATGTTTCTGACATACCTGTTGTGCAGGTGTGTATTTGACCGTCTGGGAGTAGTCGTAGTTATCAATGATGTCAAAGTCTTTGACAGGGGAGGAGAAGGAGACATCCAGCGGTGCTTTACCGGCTCCCTTAGTCAACACTGTGAAATGAGTGGGCTTTCCACTTTCAATACCTGGACAGGTTGGGGGGGGGGTTTCAAGGTGCATCAGTAATATAATTAGAAGTAAATTAAAACACACCAAACAAAAATTGCTCTCTTGGAAATTGTTTACAGGGTCATCTTGACTCTGTGTGTGTGCGTGTCTCTCACCAGTTCGTGCCAGTCCAGGACCCTCTGCTTTAACCTTCGATGCATCGTGGGAAGGATCAACTTTGACCTGAAAGGGACTTTGTGGAACTTCCTGTGGAAAAAAATCCACACCACAGTTCATCAGAATAGACCGTCATCACTTTCACAGATCAATCCAGGGAACAGTGTGTGTGTGTGTGTGTGTGTGTGTGTGTGAGCGTGTGTGTACCTTGTCAGTAAACAGGACTTTGACGGTCAGTCTTCCAGCAGCAGGAGGGATGTATTTGACAGTGAAGGTGTCGTTGGCGTTGGGGATGATGTCAAAGTCCACGTCGGCCTCTTTGTCACTCACCATATTGGCATCGCACTTAATGCCCACACTGACATCACCTGAACAAACACAGAATATCATCTTTGGAGCAAACTGCACATTAAGACTTCATATGTCTTATTCTTACTGTGACAACGAGCGTCTCAGAGAAATTAGAACCAAGTTGTTCTTCGTGTAAAAATCTATTTAGCAGCCTTTTTTTCCTCTTTCAAGTCACGCCAACGGCCACAGGGGGGTGCTAGAGCGCTTTTGTTTACTGCCGTTCATTCATTTTGTTAATTCATGCCAGAGGCACTTTGCTCTCACACTGTAAACTCTAATGTAAGCTACGAGCTAACCGGCAGCACAGGCCCTGCAGCGGAGCTGAGCTGTCAATCACAGCAGAGGAATTCAAAGTATGGAACGAATGAAGCGGGAAACCACGTCAGACAACAGAAACGGGTCAAATCCATCAGCCGCCAACAATCTGAAAAGTCCCTCCAGGCGGTGCCTTATTGTTCCTTCAAATACTCAGTGCCTTTTTTTTTAAAAGAACAAGACATGGTGGAAGAAGTAAACCTGACCTTCTCGTGAAGTAAAATGAGAAGTACTTCAATGTGAAATTACTCCACTGTAATTACAAGTCCTGCTTTAAAAATCTTTTTTCGGGAGAAGTACAGAAGCATTAGCTGCGAAATGTACTTAAACCATAACAAAGAGCACACATTAAGAGGCAGAATGTGATATATTGTGGATGTGCTACACAGTAATGCATCTGAAATATCATATTCTACATGCTGTTCGCGAACCTTTGCCTTCAAAGTAACTCGTAGGTACAACTGCAGTAAGTAGGACAGTAAAAAGCGCCATATTTCTTCCTGAAATGTAGCGACAAGAAGTATGATACACCATAAAATGGATCTACTCAAGTAAAATAATAGTAATTCACAATTTGAAAAAAATGTACTTAATTATGTTCCACTCCTGGAGTCGCCATCAGATTTCCACTGATTTACTCCAAACGAGTAAAACTGTAGCCATTACACGGCTGTTACAGACATTAAAACGAGAGTTAGAATGTAACTATGGTTACATGAATTATGGACGACTGCAATATGTATTACCCAGATATTATTATGGCTAAAACACATGCCAGCTAGAAAGTTAAGTGCCTCGGCGAGGTATTGTTGTCAGGTGGATGAAGCACGGCCCTGTTCGTGTTCGCTCCGCTCAGGAAGGTCGGGGTGATGAATTTCCTGTCAGGATATTTCTGCCTTGAGATCATCGCCAAGACAGACCAGGGAGGTGTGTGTGTGTGTGTGTGTGTGTGTGTGTGTGTGTGTGTGTGTGTGTGTGTGTGTGTGTGCGTGTGCGTGTGAGAATCACTCACAGACAACATAAAGATACATGTTTATCTGTGTAGAGTGTGTAAACTTTGTTTGTCAGCTGTTCTGACAGAGATGGAAACTTCACACCAAATAAAAACAGTCTGTGGAGATTTCCTGTCTTAATTATTACTCTGTGTGTGTGCGTGTTTTTAAGTGTGTGTGTCTTTCTTACCGTCGCCAGCTCCTGAACAGTCCACAGTGAAGTGTGTGGGCTCGTTGGCCTTCAGTCCAGTTTTCTCCACTCCAGGACCAAACACCTTCACCATATTGGGGTGGCTGCCTTTACCTATAGCCACCTATAACAGGAAATGACATCATTTATTTTAATTTTAAGGGGATTTTCTCACACAGATGTTTCAAACAGCAGTTGAAGCAGGTTTTGATATTCTTGTCATTGCAAAGCGTGAACACTGAATCCGGAGTGCCACAGGGCACCGTGCTGGATCCGCTTTCAGTTTTATTTACTTGCTACTTTCAACATAATTTTAAATATTTTATATTGGATCTCAAAAGGATGAATTCCACTTAGTTTCATTAATGCAGACACTGACGCTGCCAGCACAGACAGCTGAACAATCACTGCACCCTACAGCAGCTGATATAAACATTTCACATTAGTTGCCATGAAAGTGTTTCTAAACGTGTCATTAAAATAATGTGTGCATGAGAACACTGAGGACACATTTCTCTTATTCAAAAACCAAGATTGAGCTTTGTGCAGTTTTCATGTGTGTTAAACAGACAAGTTTGGTGAAAGAAAATAACATAATTATCACTTTGTTCTGCTGTGAGGTCCCAGTGAAGATTAAAATCGCTGACATTTCTCTCAAAGTAACAAGAATAATTCTGAATAAAAGAGTCGGACAGCTTCATGTTGGGTTTCATTCGTGTCTAAAACTCCTTCACCTGAAGTAATGACTTGACAAATAATCATAAAAATAATAATAGAGTAATTATGAAAGGGAAAATAAAAACATGAAGGTTAAGCAAGCCATTAAACTCAAAGCAAATGAACCAAACAACACAGGAAAACATTTAAATGAAATGTCAGAATTTATTTTGAAGCCAATATAACTTCATTGGTGATTTAAGTAAATATAAATTACTTAGGATATTGATACAACTGATGATTAATGCGAGTTTCAGTCAACATGTTGGTTACAGGTTCACTCAACAGAACAGCAAAAAAAAAAAAAAGGTGTTTATCAGCCATCTTCAAGGTTTGCTTTTTAAGCTAAAAACAAAACCATCCATCAACCTCACTTAGCCCTCAAAGCCAACCAACAAACATGCCTAAACATCCTTATTGCCCACCCAGCCCCAGCAGCTTCGCCATGTACTGTTCGGTTAGCCGATCAGCTAACAGCTTGTGACCCCAGACTCTATTAAGGAGCAGTTTGTACTGCAGTGCAGGCCAGCAGCACAAGTTCTCACAATAAAGTCTCTAAAGTTGAACCTCAATGAATAAATTCACCAACTGTGGCTAATCCAGTGGCTGCAGTTAGTTTATTTTGATCTGAAATTTCACTGTGAAAATGAAATTCTGGCTTCCAGCCTCAGGGAGAGCAGCTTTTTTCTTTTTCTCCTCTTACAATGATCAATTTTACGTTTTCTTGCTATCAAACAGAATCAATTTGCATCCGTTTTAAATACAATCAGACAGCAACGCAGAAAACTGCAGCTACATGTTGTTTCCATCACAGCGGTGGATACTGGGGACAGTTAGTGTCAAGGAAGGTTGGGTCAGGTGTCCACCAGGAACTGATCCTTCATGCTGGCTTCTTTACCTTCTCATTTTTAACAGAAAGGTGTTGCCGTGTGTTCCCAGCCGTGCTGAGTGCTGGGTGCGGCCGTTTGCTTTCCATCCATCTCCTGTATCAACATTAGACCTGGAGAAAGGTGTAGCTGGTGCCAAGCTGCTGCAGCTCACAACAAGCCTGCTGAATCATCACACTGAGCTGTAAACTTCAAATGATACCTGTGAGGCAAGTGCGAACTTCCCTGAACCAGTTGAAATGATTTGTGGACGAGTTGCAGCCAAAAGAGGAGCTTTAACAGAAAGCTTCTGTTTTTTTTTCTTTTTACTGTGAATCTTAAGAAAAGCTTTGTACAAATATCACATAGTCGTGTCCAGATCACTCAGTCTGATTAATTTCTTGCAAAAATTCAGTGAAAATTCAAAGTTCTTCTATCTTTCAACTTCTGGATGTTGTGCCTCTGTCAATGTCTTTGCCAGCTCCTGAAGCCCACTGGCATCGTCATAAATTCCTTAACAGCACACAGACGCGTATCCAGACTTATCTAAGGCCCAATGAAGCCTCTCATGAGATGTATTTTCCCTGCAGGTGAAACTATAAACACCTTCTAACAACAGATAGATGTGAAGACAGCTGATAAAGGCAGAACCCTGACAGCAGTAACTACAAAGTAAACAAGTCTCTCAAACGGACTGAAATATACAAAAAACGGTGGTTACAGTACGAAGACGACAGGTTAGCGAATGAGGTGTGAAATGAAAACCTTTTCACTTCAGAGTGTCATGGAACATCTTTTAATGTCTTGATCAAATCATAATGAATGAGGAGCTCAGGGGTCAAAGGTCACTGCACGTCTGGCCCTGGAAAGTACCCTCAATTCACGTTTGACTTCAGTGCCAAAGGTTTCGACAAAACTGTGCTCTAATAAATGATATTTTTACACCACGAGTTGCGTGTGAAGTGAAAAGGTTTTCGGGGACACTTTCAAACACAAATGATAAGCTTTGAAGAAAACAGCTGAGCTTCACTGATCGGAACCTCTCGCACCTCACAACCTGCCAAGTTAAACATCAATCACTGCATGAACATGTTTGTATTCTCCGTGTTTAACCAGCTCCACCTGCAGGGTGCAGCAAGCTGGAGGTTCATGCATCCCCTCGCTTCTGCGCAGGCCAGCGGATCAACCAGTAGGAGTCGCCAGTGCGGCAACAAGGACGTGATCCCTCACCGGCTTCCCACCAGCATAAACAAATAAAACTGTGCAGACATCGTAATGTCATAGTTTTCTTTACTGCCATTACATTATTATTTGTGCTTTATATGCAATCAACGCCAGCAGATGTTTGAAGCAGAGGTGTGCTGAGTCGGCGCTAACGATCAGTCAGTCACATTTCAGTGCTTCTCAACTGTCCGAAATCTAACTGCTCTTTTGTCTGGTTTGAGTGCAAACTGGTGGCTGCAAAAACAAGATTAAAGATTCTACGGCTGTTATTTCGCCATGTCGGATACGTTTCTGATCAGTAGTTACGTATCAGTGTGTATGTATGAGAATTTCCCCACTGCAGGACCAATTAAGGCTGATATCATCTTACGTATGCACGACTCCATTTGGGATCAGGTAATGAATCACAAAACTGTTTTTGTTTTTACTCGTTTGTAGCTCGGATCAGAAAGGCCCAGATTAGTGAAGTTCAGGTGTTGTTCAACCAAAAAGGGTGTTAAAAAATAAATACAAAAGGCAAAGTGAGTTACAGTGCATGGACAGCAGTTACAGTGCAGAAAATACTGGTTAGTGCAAACTGAGGTCAAATCATCTTCAGTAAGGTGTACATTAAGTTAAAAAACAACATTAAAAAAGGGTTAGTGAGGTTGTAAAAGGTGGCTACAGTGCATAAACAAAGGTTACAATGCGATGAGTAAACTACTACACATAAAATATGAAAAGGAACGAAAACAACCGGGTTTGTTAGTTTTTCAGTCAACAACAGATCATGCAGCAATTTAATATCAGGGTATGATTTTAAATTAAATTCTGACTAAATTTAAGTTTGAAGTTCAAAGACTTAGGAAAAATCACAAACTAGGATTTAGTAGTCAAACCACTTTGGTACACCTAGCAAACATTTATTACAAACATAATTAGCAAACAAGGCAGAATCTGCTAGAAGCTTGTTAATATTGGCAATGTTGGAATACATTTTGAAATACAGGCTTATTTGCTTTCTTTTTCATAAAGAGTTAAAAGATAAACACCAAAGTCGTGCTTGGATGTCACGTTTGGAGCTGGAGGTGTCGTTAGCCCAGCTTAGCATTAAAGATTGGAAAAAGCGAGCTCGGCTCTGTCCAAAGTAAATCAGTGTATACTTTAAAAATCATCAGTTGTGTGATTTTTCTGTGTGCCGCACACCTAAAAGCTGAACCTCTCCTCAGTGTATGTAGTGATGATAATCAGAGGCTTCTTGGTTTTATTTGTGACATTTTTACATTTGGACTTTGTCTCCAAACTTTTCTCTGACACAATCAGGTCTGATTGGATAACTTCACTCCTTTCAGCCTTAACTAAGGGTTCTGACTGGGCGACCTTAACGCTTCTTTCTACCTCAACTGGATACTCAGATTTAAGCAGGTTATCACTTCCTGTTGCAACAGCGTGCTGTGATTGGCTGCTTACCCTGAAGGGGCTGTTGGGGATGCTGACTCCTCCCCAGGCGACGGCCACAGTGTGTTTGAGAGGGGAGGTGGGCGTGTAGGAGCAGGAGTACAGTCCGTCACCTTTACTCCTGACCTTCACCTCCACAGGAAGTCCCTCTGCATCCTGAGAGACAGTTAAATTGGTGGTCAGATCTTCATGAGACAAATACAGAAGTGCAAACGTGTCGCTGCACACGAATGTTGAGGGTAAGGTCATAAATTTCAAAACGATGACATCACGTTGGACTCTGTGGGAGGATTTTCTGTGTCTTACTTGAGCCGTGATCTTCAGAGGTCCTTTTCCAGCATCCTTAGCGCTGACAGTGAACTCAGCAGGTTGGCTGACCAGGCAGCCGGTCTTCTCAAGCCCCGGCCCATAAGCCTGGACCTACGGCGACAAAACCAGCACCAATTGTTCGAGATGTCCTGAGCCAATCAGAACCAATCTGAATGGATCTTATTAGCTAAAATAAAACCAATAAAAATGCTCCTTCACTGTACTCAACTGCATTTTGTCCTGATTAAAGTGCACTACTGACCTTATCCGCGTCACTGGCGTTGTTGTCAGGGACAATGTGGGCCATGAACGGGCTGTGTTCGATGTCCTCCTCATCACAGGTCACGTGGACAGCGTACTCTCCGGGCTCCGTTGGCCAGTAGCGGACATCACAAGACCCGTCGTTCTGGTCCTCGCACTCAATTTTGGCTTGAGAGGGTCCCTCAATGGCAAAACCTGAAGACACAGGAGATCAGATTAGACAGCTTGATAACATTTAAACCAATCAGACATCGAATCTGAGCTGAATCCCCACTGAAGCACAGCCGGTCGATGGATTAAATGAGTACTTTCAGTCAGAGACTCACCCAGCACTCCAACATCAGTGCCGACAGACTCCACTACAAAGATGGCAGGTTTACCCACAATGCCTCCCTCCAGTCCGGGACCCCAGGCCCTGATCTGCTGAGGCCCCGCCTCCCGACCTACCTCCACTTCGAATGGGCTGAAGAAGAGAGCGAGAGAGAGAATTGTCAAAATGAGTCAATCACACAATCCTGTTGTCATGACGCAACACACAGCACGTATGAAAAGCAGCATGTGACTGCAACACACACCGACCGTAATCCAGCCTTCAGCACACAACGCTGGCTCGACATGTGTGTGCACAGATGGAAACTTGTTTCACGCCAAATAAAACTGTCTGTTGGGATTTACAGTCTTCATCTCACACACACACACACACACACACCTTTTATTTTTGCTTTTTAAGTGCAATTTTGTCTCTGTTTGCTTTTCCACAGAACTCCTCCGACTATGACTAATAATCATAATAATAATATAACTATTTCTAATTTAATTATTAGCTTTGGTCAAACACAAATTTACTTTACTTTTACTGTAATTACCAAAAAGAAAAAAAAAGACATTTTATACATTTTTCTGCAGTGACAGCGGCAGTGTTTTTTTTACGACAACATCTGTACTGTAATTTAAGTGTTGCAGTACGTGTGAGGGAGGGCAGTAAAAACAGTTTTGTTATGTCACTTCCATTTCCAACAGCGCAGCAGGCAGGTTGGAGCACATCATCTGTGCAGCTCTGAAGCAGCACGTTTAGCCTCATCTGAGATTCCAGTCAGTCAGTGCACAACCTGATCCCGAGAGTCTGGACGCTTACCGTCAACACATCTGGACCCATGAAAGAGAAACCGCCCAACGACAGCGAGTCTCGAGGCCCAGACGGCGTTTCCACAAATGTTTGCTCTTTTAAACAGCAACTGTATGAGTGCTACTTCCTCACGCAAAAAGTAAAATTAAAATTCTTATGTTAATCTTATGTATAATCTTGCTTTTGTTTTTCGCACTGAAGGACACTGTGACATCACTGTTGGGTGTGGTCACAGGTGCAACGCAGCTCATTTCTGACCTCTCAACCGCCGTCACCTGCGCGCTCAATCGGTTTCATCAGGTGGCGAACTCGCTCATCTTTCCTTTATTTTATGATGGAAACAACATGGCTGGGAAACACGAAACCGCTGATGACTCATCGGTACCAAAAAGGAAACTGAGGCTACATCTCAAAAGTCATCTAAACCGATCAGATGGAACAGCTGGTTAACGTCAGCACGGATCCAAGCAAACTGGAAACCAACAGCAGGAGACAACTGGTGCAGATCTGAGTGGGCGGGTGGAGGTCCACTGCTGTGGAGGCTTTAAAGCCTGCTGTGAAACATTTTGAGATATTGAGGCATATAAATATAAATATGTCTTGATGTAACCACACCCACCAGTGATGCTGGATGTGGTCAGAGGGGAAACCTGGGAGCAACACGCTGCTTCACAGCCTTGTGCTCCGTTACTCCTCCTCTGTCTCGCTGCCCAGTGGAAAAACATCGAGAGTGACAGAAAGGGTTTTGTGTGTGTTACACTAAGCGGTGAGCGAACTGTCGGCGCTGGATGAAATAAAACAGAAACCTGCTCAAGGACACGTTCTCACCGGCCCCCCAGAGGTTTGAAGGCAGCTTCTTCACTGTGGGAAGAGTTTGTAGGCTGTCTGTTCTGGACTAGGACTGAACCACGACCCTGTTTGTTTCATTTGATTCTGTATGTACATGATAACATCAGCGTGTCTTGCCATCAAGAATCCCTCAGTGGGATTTTCTCCCCATCGAACTGGCAGCTCAGAAATTTGGGTCCCCGTCCTTGATGCTAACACTCCCAGAACGAAACACTCAATTAGCCCCAGAGAGGTGACAAAGAGAGCTCCAACCATTCACATCAGATGAGGTAATGTGCTGAGGTAATTCTTTGACACACACACACACACACACACACACACACACAGCTCACCTCTTTGGGATGTGTGTGCCCCCCCAGGTGATGGAGACGGTGTATTTGCCTTGACTGCTGGGATAATACTCATAGGAGTACACACCATCCTGAGTGGAGATCTGCTTCACTGGCTCCTCGGTGCCCTCTGAACACACACACACACACACACACACACACACACACACACACACACACACACACACACACACACACACACACACACACACACACACACACACACACACACAAAGGATCAAACAGAGTTTGAGAACATTCTGACATTTTGAAAAATATTCTTATCAGCCATCACTCCTGCCAGCCGTCCTCTCTGGCGCTGATAACCTTCCTACACTGCAAGTATTTTTATAGGAAACATGTTTTTTCCACACTGCAGCAACAGTATACCAAGTACAGAAAAACATTTTCCTCCATGTGGTTTTTCAACGTTTTAGTCATAAAAACATTTTACCTGCCCGTTCAGCCCAGCACCTGCTGAACCATCACATTAAACCCTGCAACTGTGCAATAAGTAATTAAAGAAAATGCTTACATCAGCATGCCGACATGCTCATAATGACAATGAAAACATGTTGGTGTTTAGCAGGTTTGATGTTTATATCCCGTTCACCGTCTTTAGCATGTTAGCATGCTAAAATTACGTAATAAGCAGTCATGATGATGATGATGATCTCTCTGGGGCCTCTGCAGTGTGAGCTGTACTCACTGGGTCCTTTGAGGAGCACCTTCAGGTCTCCGCTGCCAGCGTTTCTGGTGTCCACCTTGAAGTCACCGACCTGTTTCACCCTCATGCCCGACGGCTGGAGACCACGACCCGTCGCCCTGCACGCCCCCGGCACGCAGGCTGGACAAACCAGGCAGAAGACACGCATGCATCAAAGCGGGTTCAAGTGTGGTCATGATGATGACCGAGTTCACGCGTCCCAATGAGCAAATGAACTGATGCTGTGAACTCACCAGGCCCCACGTCCACGCCGAAGGGGCTCTTGGGGATCCCCACCCCTCCGAAGGTGACGGTAACAGTGTGAGGGCCCGCCTGGGTGGGACGGTAAGTGCAGCGATACACGCTGTCGCCTTTATCTTCCATCATCACCTCCACGCTGTTCTGGCGGCCCTGAGGGTCTCTGATCATGGCTGTCACATCTCCTGTACCAGCTCCTACGGACAAGGAGAAGAGAAGAGGAAACTGATTAAACGTAAGGAACAACACTGATCCTGACCGACTGACGCATGACAACACGCCTCCGGTGTGTGTGTGTGTGTGTGTGTGTGTGTGTGTGTGTTTAATTAAGAAAAAATGGGCGTGAGTGTTTTGAGTGCAGATCTGTGGATTCACTCTTGCAGATGGTTTATGCTTTGTGATCATGACATCACTTCCTGTCTCAGGGCTGATAAACACATCTGTGTTTGCATCAGTGATTTCTCTGACCTGCAGTGTAGATGTCAAAGTAGGTGGGTTTGTTGGCGATGTTGCCCACGGGTTCGATTCCTGGGCCTTTGACCGTGACCTTGGTGGCGTCGCCCAACGCTTTGTCCACGTTCACCTCAAATGGACTTTTGGGAATCTGCTGGCCCGCAAACAACACTGTCACCTAGGAAACGAACAGACAAGCAGTTATTCAAAGACATCTGCAGAAAAAATATTTAATTACTTTGCTGTTCCGTGTTCACGGAAAATAAAATGAAGCTCACCTTGTGAGGTCCAATGACTTGAGGGACGTAGGTGACGCTGAACGTCTTCTTGCCCTCATTTGGCTCCGCCTTCAGCTGATTAACACACAGCGAGAAGTTAGGGATTATTCTTAAAGACCAATCACGTGCCGCATCACAGCTGGCCTTTCACTGCACAGCTGAGAGGACACCGTAGTCTCTGATAAAGACAGAAAAGTGGGGGCCGAGACAGAGCAGGAGGAGGATTTGGTGCGTACCTCCTCTCTGGTGCCGTCGGGGTGGTCCAGGTAGACGGTGACCTGACCCTGACCGGCGCTGAACGTGTCCACCGTGAACACGGCAGGACGCATCACCCTGTTCCCCGTTGGTTCAATACCTGCAGGAGAGGAACACCAACTGACACGATCAATCCTTTCTCACTTTATTGCATCTTTTCACTGACTGCATCCTTTTCACAAACACTTTCTAACTTTTTATGGACCATCTGTGTGTGCTTTGTCAAAATGTTTTTCATGAAGTGATCCACAGATTAAAAGTTATTTTCATAACTGACTGATTGTTTCAGTTAATTTTCAAGCTAAAATGACAAACATCTGGTCATCTTGGTCTGAGCCTGGCCAGCAAGCTGCTGTGTGTGTGTGTGTGTGTGTGTGTGTGTGTCCTTTGTTCAGACTAGCAGCCGCTCACTTCCTCGCATTGTCAGACAGATGAGTGTTTCCAGAGTTCCCATTAGCCAGCGCACATGGAGAGGAACAGCTCTCTCTCTCTCTCTCTCACACACACACACACGCACACACACACACACACACACACACACACACACACACTCACTCACAGAAGCGCTCATGTTTTTTTTTTTACTCCACGCCCTGATGGCCTAAAACCTCTGCAACGACGTGTGTGACTAAATCTAACGACAGATGAACAACAGGATGTTAAAACACATCTCATCACTTTCAGTTATTTTTGTTTGTTTGCATTTAGTTAGTGCTTGCTGCTGCAGCTACCAGATCTGCCTATAAATTGTGTGTGTGTGTGTGTGTGTGTGTGTGTGTGTGTGTGTGTGCGTACCTGGTCCATATGCGCGGGCCTTCTTGGGGTTGAGTTTGGGTTTGAGTGGAGCTCCTGGCTTCAGTTTGGCTTTGGGGAACTGAGACAGGTAGGTCATCACTGACTGTTCGTCCGCACTGGGATCAATGATCTCCTCTGGAGCAATGACCTGCACACACACACACACACACACACAGTTCAGGCTGAATATCCCTTAAAGCACATGTGGGCTGCCAAAATAAACGAGGCCTTCGCTGATGAGTTGCTGATGTGATCAGTAAACTGGGCGAGATGTCAGAGATTTGTCAGAGATTCTCCCAAAGTGTCTCACCCATCATATTTATCCCTTTGTTATCAGAGGCTGAATTAGGTAATTGTGTGCGATGCCGTAAATCAGTGATAACGCTGTCGTAACAGGATTTTCACATCAGTGTCATGAAGCTCGTTTGTCACGTATTGAGCAATAATCTGCTGCTCTAACTGCCTCAACTCTTCTGCTTTCCCACAACATGTTGGAGCCTGGCAGGAGGGATTTTCTCCCATTCAGCCACAGCAACATCAGTGAGGTCCAACACGGGTGATCGGTGATAAGATCTGGCTTACAGTCTGTGTTACAGTTCATCTCTGAGGAGTTTGATGGGCTGCAGACCTGTCAAGTTTCTCCACAACAAACTGGGAAAACCATTTCTTTATGGATCTGGTTTTGTGCACAGGGGCATCATCATGTTCAAACAGGGAAGGGCCTCAGTTCATTGCCTGTTTTGGTAATAAAATGTCTTGGAGCTCATAATAAGGAGCTCAAATCATCAAAAGCAGCTCCATAATAGGAACGGGAGTGTCCACATAGTTTTGGTCATGTAGTACACAATGGCTTAACATTTTTAAAAGAAGCGATAAGGTAAAAACAAATATTTAAAAAATGATTTATGATTTTTTTTTTTTGGTTAACAAAAGCTGTGAGTATAGAAGAGTTTTTAGCAGCGGGGAGTCCAATGTGAAGTGGAGGATGATGAGTCATGATTTTCGGAAGAAACGCTGCTGAGATTGAACTCTGTTCAGTCCAGGACGCTGAACTCTGTGTCACATCACTTTTACTTCTGTCGTGCTCAGCATGTTTCCCCAAGCCTCAATGCGTCGCAGCACACGCTCAGGACATTTTAAAAACACAGACTTTAGAGTGTCGAACATCGACTGGAATTTACTTTTCCAGAAAAAAAACCAAAACAGAAAGGAGATGCCCAACGCTAACGTCATGGGTGAGGATAAAGTTTGAAAGCCGTGTTTTTATTGGAGGAGGCTTCCTGTGGGTGTCAGCTGGCCGACAGGAAGCAGAGTGAAACATAATGCAGCCATGACATAAAAACATTCAACTCATTAGTCATGAAATCGGAGTGAAAGCTCCTTCACAGCAAACCAAAACCAAAAGAGGAACGGTTTTGTCTCTGGAGGACAAAAATGAGCCCAGTTTTCACTTGTTCAAAATCCTCCTCTTTCAAAAGTGACATAAATATTGAACTAATTGTTATCCGGGAACACTCATAATAGTACATTTCCTTTTCAGCTTGTAAATCTGTGCGTTGCATCCTCTCTGCTGCCAACAGAAGTGAGTAAAAAACAAACTCCGGCTGAGCGAGTTTCCTCTGCTGCGAGCAATCAGGAAACCAAACAGCATCTGTGTGAGAAGCCTCTGCTGACCTTTGACCTCCGGAGAAAAATCACAACACAACACAACAAATTCTGCCCCCACTGGGCTACAGAAAACACAGGATGTGCGATGTTTGCCAAGCTTTCGCAGGTGAAATAATCTGCAAGGCAAACATTTAAATGTCACAGCACGCCGCTCTAAATCAACAGATCAATCAACCAGTGCCAGCGGTCCAGGCTGCAGTAAACCCTGAACGTATGAATCATCCAAGCAGCAGCAGCAGCTTTACAGTAAAAGCCTCCTGGGACGCTTTAACTTACAGCCTGCTGACATGTTCCATTAAAGTTAGTGTAACCTAGAATTTATTTTCTACTTTGATTTATATTTTTCCGTCAAGCTTGTCAAGGCCACCTTTGACCTTTGAACGACGAGCTTCAGAAGTACAGACAGGCTACAGACAGTGAGGAGCAGCGTCACCTGCGGGATGCCCAGCCAGTCGTCAGCCAGCTGCATGGCTTCAGTGGCATTTTCCACTGGTTTCACCGGATCCCAGGTCTCCCAGTCTGGACACAAGCCTGCGAATGACACACACACAGCAACCACCACACAGTCAAACACAACAACTTATGGACGCACAGCAGTGGGGAAAACACTTAAACAAAAGGCTCAAAACGTAATGACAAACAAAACCAAACTCGACTCCTGCTTTTTTAAGTTAGTTATTTAAAATTTAAAAAGGTCCCGAGTTCCACAAAAGGTTCTTGGTCCCTTTGGGAAGTTCCCGTTACTGAAATGCTTAACAGTTCACAGACACTCAGTGGATCTTCTCCAGACTTACTGAGATAAAATTAATAACAGATCAATAATTTCAAGACTGACAAAAAAAAACCCTTCATGACAACAACAAACTTCAACAGCCTTAACACACACACACACACACACACACACACCCGGTGCACAGCTGTCCACCAGTGCTCCCAGCGCCTTCCCGTCCCTCCAGTCCTGGCTGAAGTTGGTGATTGGCAGATCAGGGACTTTGTGTTGGATCCAGCCCAGCAGACGCTGCTTAGGTGTCTTTGACTCCGCCTGAATAAAAACAAACAACATACAGCAGTCAGTCAGCTTTCCACCAGTGGCGCGCAGAGAATATTTATTTAGCCGTTTATTTTCTCGTTCGTTTTTAAAATCGGGTAGACTGTTTTTGTCCTGCAGTGACAGACGTTGATAAAGACTCAGCAGGATGTTACCTCTTCATCCTCTCCCTCCCAGACTGGCATAGAGATGGAGTAGTGCAGGATCAGAGTCCAAACCAGACCCAGGATGAGCTTCAGGTTCCCATCCACGATGGCTTTCGAGTCTGATGGAGAGACACAAACAGACCTGAGGTCAGAATCACGTTCTGCTCTGGAGGTAAATCGATCCAAACAGCAGCTCTCCTCTCTGCTGTGTCGCTGCATGTTACCACAAATGCTTTTATTACTAAAACGCAAACAGGAAAACGACGGCCGAGTACCCAAACTGGGAAACTTCAGCCCACAAGATGAGGGGGAGAGGAAGAACATCAAGCTTAAGTTGAGATCTTTTCAGTTCCTTCAGTCAGTAACATCCATTTTTACACCACAGCTTCAGTCTGCTGCCACATCTGAACAACCTGTTTGACCTCCCGCCACGCACATTTATTTACTTCAGACAGGGATGGAAAGTTGTGCAACTCTGAGTCTGACCTGCGGACACGAGCCAGTGACAGACCTGCTCCCAGCTTACTGTGGATCTCAACGTCTTACCCTGCAGAGCGCTGCAGGGTAGGGTTTCTCATTAATCAGACCTCACTGTACCAGCTGGTACCTCACCGCCAGCTAACACACACACACACACACATTAGCTAATCTTTAGCCACAGCACACAGAGTTCAGAGTGAAGCAGACAAAACGTTCCTGTCGTTTTTAATCTCTCTGTCTGAACCTCTCCATCTCAAAATAACAATTTTATTCTGTGAGGAGAAACTCAAACATTTATGATAATTTATTTCCAAGTTAGCAGAGACACAGTGGACGGATGAAACAGGGACACCAGAGATTAATCAAGCGGTAAGATAAGGCGCGTTTGGCTGCATCGCTTCTTCTAACTTTACAGTAACAGAAAAACTGAGCTCTGATTGAGGTGTCTGAAAGTGGCACCATTTGAGATGAGCAGCTCCAAGGAGTTTTCTAATAAAATAAGACGATGCAAATATTGAATTTCATGTGAACTTTGTGTCAGATCATCTCTGACTCATTCAGTGCATCAGTCACATACTGCGACGTGCTGCTCTGAGTAAATCTCTGCAGGCTGCACATACAATCGATCGATCGATCGATCACCTGCCTAGCTGGATCAGATCTGCAGTGCAGAAGATGAGGAGCACATGTGTATTGGCCTCATTGATGGCCAATAATCAGCATCAGCCCAATAAAAACTTACAGGTCGACCCCTCGGTGCTGACGCAATTGTGCTGCTGCGAGCAGACTTTCAACACTTCAATACACCGTGTTAGTGTGTTCAGCAGATATGAGCCGTGTCGTGTGTGTGTGTGTGTGTGTGTGTGTGTGTGAGTGAGAGAGAGAGAGAGAGAGAGAGAGAGAGAGAGCGAGAGAGAGAGAGAGAGAGAGAGAGAGAGAAATCCACCTGGTGAATCTCCAGCTCTGCTTTACTGTCAGCAGACCAGCTGTGGCCCAAACATGTTTCAGCAGCTCAGGTTTAGGTGGAGCTCTGGGAGACTGCTGCCTCACCCACGGGTGACACAATACTGTTAATGACGGAGGATATTCTTCAGCTCACACACACACACACAGGAGAGTTGCGACATCCTGCTCTCTACATTCCTGATCTCTTTCTCTCTCTCGTCAGACTCAACACACTCACTTATCACTTTTTGTTTCTGTCTCCACGTCAACTCTTGTCACTCAGTGTTTTATTCCCCCTCATCCCTCCTCCAACCTTTCCACTTTCTCCACCTGTTTCATTCTGCTGAACCTCTCGTTTCTCACAAATCTCCCTGCGGTTACTTTCCCGCCTTCTTCGACGTACGTTTCTTCCCTCCATTCTTTCACCATCTGCCACACCTGTGAGTGAGTGTGTGTGTGTGTGTGTCACCATCAGCAAACATCCTGTCAGTGAGCAGCGTTACTCAGCGGCCTTTGCCCTCACACACATGCACACACAGCTCCACCCTCAGCTGAAGTCACTCACTTATCTTATCACTAATCACTGACACAAAAAGGGACACTTTCTTCATTGAAACCAGGTGAGGACGACAAACAGTTTAAGTGTGAAAACTCTATCGTTAAATTAATGACTGAGAAAGGTATAAATTGTACTTATGTCTAAATTGCCACTTTTGTACCGTTAAGCATCTATTTTTTATTTGTTTTTTTTTTATTTGTACCTTAAACTCAACCAAACCACATCTGAGGGGGCTTGTTTGAGGCTATTCCAGGGTTTCCAGTCATGAGTTTAACCCCAGTCTGTGGGTTATGAGCAGGTCAGACAGTGACTTTAGTAAACAAGGGGAAAAAACAAAGATAAGAGCATTGGTGCAAGTAACATCTGAGGGGTCAGCAGTAGGGCTGTCACTTTTCCACAAGGTTCCATGATGAACTAACATGTCTGACTTCATCTGAAGGCCAACCACACAGCATAAACGCAACCTTGGGCTGTGCTATTCTGCTTTCCTGTCCTGCTAATCATTTGTGACACCCTCAGTTTATTTTGGGATGCCTCAGAGGGTCCTGACACGCAGGCTGAGGACCACAGCTTCAGTGCTTTGGTTTCATGCATCCAAGTTTACTTTGAGATACGTAGTTTGGGTGAAATGTGACTGTTTAGGAACATTTGATTCAGTTTAAAACATCACACTGGGAACCAAACACTCCACAGTGTGTGTTCGAGTGTGTGCGCGTCCTTGCCGACACAGTTTTGTGAGTAACGAGGCTATTGCCATGGCAGCCTATTGTTCACATAAAGGACGAGAGTGAGAGAGACACAAAAAGAAAGAGAAACAAAAAGAAAGAGAAACAAAAAGAAGTAGGGAGGAAGACGGGGGACAGAAAAAGTTAAAGCTATGACAGACGAAGAACAAATCAAAAGTGTGTGTGTGTGTGTGTTACAGAGGGTTTTAACAGCTTTACTAATCTGCTGCATTGTTTCTTGTTACTTAAATCCTGACCTCACCCTCCTCATGTGACTCACAGGTCTGCCAGCCTAAAATTCAGTCTACATTCTGCATGTGTGGGCCCCCAATGTGACAACAGTGAGTCATCTTCTAAAGACACAAATCTTTAACGTTTTTACACGCTCTAAACCGAGCAGCACTGATGTAATGCTCTGGATCGGTCAGTCAACAGCACGCCAACACACACACCTGGACAGGTAATTCTAAACGCTATCAATCGAATCCTCTTGTATGTATTGACAGGCCTGTTTAAACACAGCTGTGCCAAAAGGAGAACATGGCTGACCCCGCCCGGCGCGAGTAAACATCCTCACTTGTGAACCGGTTTTCAGAGACCCCAACAAAGACTAACATTAAATCCATTTAACACTTAGAGTCTCTGAAATGTTCTGAGTATCCAGGGTCCCCCTCATCTCCTGACATACGCCCCCTGTTGTCCAACCATTAGAGGTACAGCTCCCCCCGCCCTCCGCAATATTAAAAACACCAGTCACCTCCTCTTTCAGTCAGAGATTTATCTGCCCACAAATCCATTCAACAAAAGGTGCCCATTTAATTCAACCCGGATCCGCGTCAGATAAGCAGGGTTTGAGCCTCTCAGCCAGCCACTATCGCTGCAGATACCTGTCGATGTGTTGACCCGTCGTCATGGAGACGCAACAATACATAGGCAACAAGGACACGAATGGAGAAGTGGAGCCTGGGAGGGTTCAAGTTCGTATTAGGTGAGACAAAGAATGTGTACGAGGAGAAACGGAAAGTGAGGGCGAAAGATAAAGTGAGTGTGTATGCATGTACAGCGTGTGTGTGTGTGTGTGTGTGTGTGTGTGTGAAGGTGAACCGGGTTGGAACAAAATGCCTTTCTTATCAGCGTGGCACACCTTCACCAGCACAGGAAGTTACATAAAGATCCAACAGCAGGCTACAGGAGCACCTGCCCTGTGAAGCCACCAGGCTGCTGAATCCAGTCACTCTGGTAACCTTCTAACCAGGGCTTCATTACCTCACATGGACAACTAACCAACCCGTGTACCAACAAGTGGGTTTTTTTTTTCTTTTGCATCGCAGAAAGATGAGAAAAAAAAATAAAACAAATAAAGCCGCCTTGGCCTGACATGACACAACAAAGAGGAACAAGGTGAGACCCAGAAAGGAGCCCTGAGGACCTCCACAAGTTCAGCACACTTTTAAGACAGATCTGATGCCCTGGTCTGAGCTCTGAGCGCGAGCCTCTTCGGACAGCCGTTAGATGGCTGAGTAGCTTCAAAAACATCCTCCCAACAGCACTGCGGCATCAGATCGGGGTCATCGATGTCAATAATCCGACATTCCCGCCCACCCACATAACCCTAACCCTAACCCACTCCACGCTGTGTGGAGGTGAGGGGCCAGGGATTGAACTTCTCTTTCCCAAGTTCATGACACGATTACTCCTCCCACTTTTCATCTGAACAACCGAGTGCAACACCGTAAAGGTCTTCCAGGCGGGACGGACCGAAAATGTGAAGTTATCCACAAATTCAAATGAAAAATGAGCCTCCCATTTCTATGACGCCAAAATAAGCACATCTCACCTGCCTTCAAGACAAATTTCCCTTCTGGGACAAAAGAGTCCTAGAATATTCTGATGATTCTGCTTGAATGAACTTGACTTAGGTGGTGACATACAGGTAAAAATGATTCTCAACGATACGTCATAACGTTGCTTCTCCACTGACGTCTCTGGTTTCGTTAGACCTTAGAGGAAACGTTGCAAATCGGCAAACAGGACTCCTTCATGTCAACACTGGATTAGCAGGACTGCTGTATGAATGTGAGGAAGTGCATCAATCTCTGGATCAGCAAACTCAGTTTCTCCACTGAATTCCCAGCTACAACATGACGTGCATCACAGCACACACATAAGATAACTTGAATTTTATTAGAGAAGGTGCATGAAGAAGAAGTTTATGAGTTCAGTCCCACTGCTTTTCATTGATTAACTTGACTGCGCTATTTAATATAAAACTCACAGGGAAGTCCAGTCACCTGGCCTACAGGTGACATACCTGGAACATTCGATCAGGTAACTGCAGTTCACTGTTGAATCCCAGCCTCGCTCTCTCTCTCTCACACACTTTCCGTCTATATCTCTCGCCCTCAGAGGCACAACAGCTGTTCTTTCACACGATGACTACATCACCGTCTCACAAGCACATATGTTCAGCTTCCTACCCAGCAATTTACCGCTGAACGGCACAGAACAGTCGACGCCCGAGGCAGATCATCACGCTGATGTCAGCCAACACGCAGCCGACCACACGCTTCAAACGAAGAAAAAAAAAAACCCAACACATGCACTGTCCCAAACCGGCAGCCGGAGTGCGGACGCTGCATCTTCGGCAGTTATTAATCGGTTTAATAACACACAGCACACATCACAACTCTTCAAAATACATCCTGCTTTGTAAATGAATCAGAAATAAAGTCTTGTTACTGAATAGGCTCACTGATGTCTGATGTCAGGGTACTTACACAGATTATTTACAACATTTTCCAGTTCAGATTAGAGTTTTTATTTGATGCTCATACGAGTAAACAAGACACCGATAAAGCAAATATGTTCATTAACTGGCTGGGTCAATTAAACCTGCATTAATGGATTTTTGTGGCTACTTGGGGGCAGTGCAATCACCTTTTATGTTGATGCGGCTAACATTTTAGCAGGCAGTTGCTTATTGAAACATCCAGCAGATACAGAGCAACATTACTGTGTCCACCTGATGACCTTAGGTTCAAACTTCACTCTTTTAGCTCAGTTTTTGGGCTGCACCAACTCCTGATTGCTGGAGCCACTCCCAGCTGACTATGGGCGAGAGGCAGGGTTCACCCTGGACTGGTCGCCAGTCAGTCGCAGGGCCAACACACAAAGACAGACAATCACACACGCTCACACCAGGGGGGCAACATAGAGTAGCCAGTTAACCTAATGTGCATGTTTTTGGGATTGTGCGAGGAAGCTGGAGAACCAGGAGAAAATCCACAGGGAGGACATGCAAACTCTGCACAGAAGAGACCAGACTGGGATTCAAACCTGGAACCCTCTTGCTGTGAGGTGACAGCGGTAACCACTGCACCACCGTGCGCGTGCCGAGAGTAAAGCTGTGAGTGGTCAGTTAAAACAATGTGCCGAAACTCACTTCAAGCTTTAGGTTTAGGTGATGATTCTCTACAGGTTCAAATTGTGATATTGTCACTTGAAGTGTTGTTATTATGAAAATCTGGATTACAGCTGCTTTAACAGCATCTTCCCCAATAGTTCTCGACCCGTGAGTGAACGCCGTATCTTTGTTCTTTGTTCGTCACAGTTGCATCATACTATACAGAAATTTGTTTTTCTACCAGGCAGACACTAGTTTCCATTCATTTCCATACAATACAGAAATAAGGCGATTCTCAAAACTCAAACTAAAAGAGGAAAGTAAAAAACAATTATGCAACACAACTGTATTTTCATTTTCATACTTCAAGTCCCTTTTTGATTTTTTTCTTGTAGGATACTGAATAATTTTACTTTTTCTGACTGCAAAAAGAAATCAGTCATCCTGAGTGAAAACTGATTATGAGACCGATTTGTTGTTTAAAAAGGACACAAGTCAAACACTCGAAACACCACTGAGACACTGCACATAATTCATCCCTAAATGCAGACCTGATGTTCACTGCGATGACGGATTACACAATCCAAGCAAGTTTCAAGAGTCGACAAGCTGATTTTAATCACGCACAGAAATAAATGAACACCGCAGGCTGCAGGGAAGACAGGATCACCGGGATTTGTAAAGTGGTTAACAGTGATGTTAAATACACAGATGGTGTACTTGGTGGTGTTCATTAAGGTTGTGAAAAGGTTTTCATACATTCGATGGTTTATGGCGTCACTTGTTACACAACAGAGCATCATTTAATACTGTAATGATGTAAAGAAAAGAAACTGTAAAGAAAACCTGAAAAGCAGGATGAAAGTCTGGTGGGGAAAGAGAATTTGGGGTGGAAATGTCCTTTAAAAGAAAAAAAAAAAAAAAAAGTGGACAGGAGGTACCTGCAGTGGTAAACAGGATGTAGAAGCTACCGTTTGTGTGTGTGTGTGTGTGTGTGTGTGTGTGTGTGAGAGAGAGAAAGGTTTGACCCATGGTACAACCCCACACACACACACACACATTCCTGAATGGTGAGCTCATAACACCCCCCCAATCCACCACACACACACTTCAACAGACCCTCCCCTCCGAGAACCCAATGGATGGTGGCAAAGGAACAAAAGTACCCCCTCCTCCCACACACACACACACACACACACACACACACCAGTTTCTCTCCCTGTACATTACTCAGAAAACACTCACTTTAAACACAACCATAAACACACTTTTCAAACTGATGTCAGGTCAGTTACTAACACATCTTTCACTCAAGGAAGATTGAGGCCACCATCATCATCAGTCACCGTCTCCCCTCCCTAACTTTGCCTGCCACGACTTTGGAGAAACTTTATTTTTATTTGTACCCTACATAAGATCTAATTAAAACGGGAGTTTATTTGATTTTGCAGCATGAACGTGCAGCTCTGTCGGCTTTCTCCGAATACTTCCTGTCAATTTTTTCCTCCCTTTGCTGATCACCTACAAGTGCTCCTTCACACAACTGAGGTGAACGGATGGAACTACTTTCCCCTGCCGAAGTGGCTCATATGGGAACAGTTGGCAGCCTGTTCTGCTGATTATCAGGAGCGACGAGCAGAGACCTCATTTTTCAATCCTCTGAGCGCCAAAAAATTCACCACACTCCTGCTGGAGTGGAGGCAGAAATTTAATCAACATGTCTCTGCATGACAAGGGGGAAGTGCGAGTGTGTGTTTCTAATAATTTGGGTGAACTGACCCTTTAGGCCTCCGGCGGGGGTTTAAGTCGTTTTTAAAATGACTGATCACCTCCAATCTGCTTTCAAGGTCTAACACATGAAGAGTTTCCAGAGAAGTCCGCAGAGTCTTCCCCTATAGCATCACGCCGGCACTCCCCAACTGCAACACCCACTGATGACATCAGCACATGATGCATTGCTGTAATAATGGTGCCGCTTAATAAGAGTCACATGAGTCATGCACCAGCAGCTCAGAGGGGGCGATCCCACCAAAAAAAGGAAAAAAAAAACAGATTACAGACACAGAAAAGGAGGCAAGAGGCTTTTAACGTCTTTGGTTTGGTTAATGAGGGGCGAGCGAGATACAGAGTGTGTGTGTGTGTCATTCTGTCCCTCGCTCTCCCTCTTTAATCTGGTCACTGGTTGGACTCACACAGCTGCAGAGATGAAGAGCGAGAAAGATCAAAGAGTGAGACTTGCTCTCATGTCTTTCAAACTCATTCGAAAGGAATCAAAGAAGTGAATGAACCAAGAACAAAAAAAAAACTTGGAGAAAATGGAAAGCGCTCAGTGTTGGTTTAAGACAGATTGTTAACCAGCCAGCAGGAGAAACATGGCGGAGGACCTCAGGCCGAGTCCAAACTCTAGGGAGATCACAGATGTGGTTAGGAAGCAAGACCGAGTTCAGGACCCAATGTACAATTAGAAAACAATTGTGAATTCGAGACCTTGAGATTGCTGTAGTGTGTTGAATGAACTGCAGTCCACAGAGAAGGTGTCTCAAAGGAGGACAAACTGTAATCCCCTGTGGACTTTTCACCACATGGTGATGTTTGGGCGCGCTTAAC
The DNA here is from genome assembly GCF_020382885.2 of Scatophagus argus. Lineage (NCBI taxonomy): Eukaryota > Metazoa > Chordata > Actinopteri > Scatophagidae > Scatophagus > Scatophagus argus. The sequence continues at coordinate 24,267,263 of NC_058495.1, read as the reverse complement.
TCCTCCACGCACCTTTAAAACAGAAAAGCAGGACTGAAGTGAAACACATACAGCTGTGAGTCGTCGGCATAAAAACGAACGCAGCAGCAGAAATTTATGTCTTCAGTCAGAGTTGAGTCTGATTATTCAAAGTACAAACGTTACAAAGCCAAAAATAATAATTTCACACATAAAACACAACACAGCAATAAAATACACAAGTTACGATCTGAACAACTGCTCAGCTTTTGTCTAACGGGCGACCTAAAAGTCCATTTCCTCTCAACCAAGGAAGAAATCAGTGAGAACATAAGCAGTCCTGCTTACATCCAGTCCAAGACTGAAGACAAGAGCTACACCCAAACAGAAACCCCAACCAGACTTCAGCGTCACGGGTCTCCCACAGGACCGCGGACTGAATAAATAACACAGTCCCTGAGCAAAAACCGACTGGACCACAGTAGGCTACTGTCACTCTCGTCGGCATCCAACTGGTGATAAAAACTTTTAGGATCTAGTAGTAAAAGCAGGACGGGTTAACAAGAATTACTGACATCTGAGTGTGTCATTTACGGGATGACAAACTCAGCTGTCAGTTTGGACATTTTGACAGCATTTATACAGGAAACAATAGTGGGCCTCGAGTTGAGCCTTGTGGCACACCGCAAGTAGGACGGGAGTTTTCCCAAAGAGCAACAGATTGTTTTAAGGTTGAGATGGAAAACAAAGGAGGACACAAATGAAGCTTCAAGACCAGATGTTGTGGTCCACAGTGTCAAAAGTAACAGTGAGATCAAGTAGTATCAGAGAGGAGCATCGTCGCGGGGGGGAGGTAATAAACTAAACAAAACTGAAAAAGAGCTACAAGAGGTCTGATCCGAACAAACAGGAGAAGAAACACAAAAATATGAGAACCACAAGAGAGCCGAGCAACCAGCACAGTGCTGCCCTGTCATTAACACACACACACACACATCTGGCATTACATCTGCATGCATAAACAGGACACACACTGAAACACACTGCAGCGTTTAGCCTCGCATGACCTCATCCAGCTGGTTCCCAGGCTATGATGTCAGCAGAACCAGAATCAAAACCAGAACCAGAAGCAGACCGGCCATGTGGTGAGGAAGAGCAGCAGGGACAGTGACAGAGAGAAAGAGAACATGAGGAAACAAAAGACGAAAGTGGAATGAAAGTGTGTTTGGGCAGAACATTTTAGAGGCATGCAAGGTCAATGTGGAGGAGATGAGGCTGTTTTGTCTTGAAATTTAAACATAAAAAAACCAATTTATTTTACATTTTAATCCACTTTCTGAATGTACTGAAATGAGACGCTTATGATGTCAACTTGGACTTTTGAAAAGGGACTGTTGCACCATTTTTTTAATTTTAACATGATTAACGTGTGAAAACAAATTAATAAGACAAAATTAATGAGCTGCAGTCCTCATTGAGTCTAAAATGATCAAATACTAGATATAAATCAGGAGCCATCGATCAATGAATAAATAATCAAGATTATAAGGCAGACCAGACATCAACAAATGAACAAAGAGAAAAGAAAAGGAGAAGAAGAGTAAAAGAAACGAGAAACAAAGAGAAGAAGAAATGGAACCGGAGTGAGTAAGAAGATCAGAGATGTTTGTAGATGAGCCAGACTGCAGGAGGTTCACCACCGTGATTATCACTTAACAGTCCTCAACCACACACACACACACACACTTCAGCACCACAGTGTGTGTGTGTGTGTGTTGAGAGGTTGGGTTGTGGGGTTGGTTAAATGTAAGGTCTGAGGTTTGTGTGTGTGTGTGTGTGTGTGTGTGTGTGTGTGTGTGTGTGAGTGAGAGAGACAGTGAGATAATCATTTCTTTGTCCCTGTCCTCTTCATCATCAGTCTGATCATCATCATTAACCAAACATTTGGTGAACAGCGACCGTCTGTAACTGCGTCATGTCTGCTTCATCTCCAACCAGACAGCAGAGGTTTGTGTGTGTGTGTGTGTGTGTCATTACATTCCCGACATCAAAGACCATTCAGCATCAGAGCACAATGACAACATGTCATCTTCATAAAGACACAAACACCTGTTGTGAGACGAGTGGCCGCAAAACAAAGACGTGTGGGTGTCGGCGCCAGAAAAACCTCTTTGTGATTTGAGTGCACTGACCCTTTAGAAGGTCTTAGAAACTTTTGGGCAAACTGTTCCTTTAATGGATAAACTTCACCAACTTCAACTTCGCGTCTCATAGGGTGAATGCATGAAGCTACAGGTAGCACAAAGACTGGAGAGGCAGCGGAACCGACTTTGTTCAAAGGTAACAAAATCCACTCAGCAGCACCTCTAAACCTCAACACACAGAGATCAATGGAACTTTTATAAATAAACAGAAGAAACGCAAAATGAACACAAGTATTGGGACACCTGACCATCACACCAAAAGCAACTTTAATGACGTCTCATTCTAAACACACAGACAGCTTTGCAGCTCTAGCAGCTTCCACTCTTCTGTGAAGGCTTTCCACAACATGTTGGAGTGTTTCTGTGGGAATTTGTGCCCATTCATGCAGTCGAGCATTTGTGAGGTCACACACTGATGTTGGACCAAAAGGCCTGGCTCACAATCTCCGTTCCAGTTCATCCCAAAGGTGTTGGATGGGGTTGAGGTCAGGACTCTGTGTGGGCCAGTCAAGTTCTTCCACACCAAACTCATCCAACCATGTCTTTATGGAGCTTTGCTTTGTGCACTGGGCCACAGTCATGCTGGAATAGAAAAGGGCCTTCAACAAACTGTTGCCACAAAGTTGGAAGCATAGCATTGTCCAAAATGTCTTGGTGTGCTGAAGCATTAAGATTTCCCTTCACTGGAAGTCAGGGGCCGAGACTGCACTGAAAAGCAACACCAAAAAATAAACAAATCAAAACGTGTGTGGGCATCGTTTTGATCACGAGTAAACACTGAGAAATCCGACTTCCTGGAATAAATCCCTTAAATGTTTCTGAGTGCTTCAGTTGTTCCTTTGAGCTTCAGACTGAAAAAAGCAGCACAAAGCCACAACATTTAGACCTGAGAGCAACAAAAGCAGCTTTCTCTGCAGGGAGGAGGTGTGTGTGTGTGTGTGTGTGTGTGTGTGTGTGTGTGTGTGTGTGTGTGTGTCCGCGAGTACGACGGAAAGGCTATATCCCCACCACTCTCACGTTACCTTTTCTGCAGCGACACAGAGGCTCTGTGTGTTGTGTGTGTGTCGCTCTCTCTCTCTCTCTCTCACACACACACACACACCCACACACACCCACACACACACACGCACACTACAGCCTTCCAGCGTGGGACGAGAGCTGATAGAGTCAAAAGGTACACAACACAAAACCTTATTTCTGTTTATGTAAAAACATCTTCGGGGTCAAAATCAAACTGAAATACTCGCGGCAGGCGGAGCAAAGTGTTTTTCCATGAGGTTTGGGACACTACTTAGTCGTCCAAGTTGGACGCGTCGAGATTTCATGAGCCAAATGTCCCATCAGAGGGCGGCGGCCGAGCTGCCCTCAGAAGGCGATTGGCTCGAGGATGTGGTGTCTTCAGCAGCTTCTGAAATCCTCACACTGAACGCTCTTTTATGGTTTAGTCACACCTGAACAAAGTTTTTGGCAGAGTCTCTTCGAGTCCGAGCTCGACGTGTCATGTATTGTTAAGTGAAGGTACTAATTCGACTTGGCTACAGCTCTGTCTCGTTCCGTCTCCATAGCAACTGTGGCCGAGGCTCATGGGTAGTGTAGTATTTTTCCCTGACAAACCGATGGAGAAAGCGTGTTGAAATGACTCAAACTGTCAGCGGAGATTTTAATGTTTGACAAGCAAACGCGTCTGCAAACATACTTTCTGGCTTTCCAAGTCAATTTTTATTAACACAATTAAAATTCAGGCCATTTCAAAACAAAAACTGCACTTTTTCAAACATGAAATCGATTTATTGTTGGGCTAAAACTGTTTTTTGATTTTTTACATGCGCAAACTAACCTAATTTCCACAATATCCTCATTGCACAGGAACTCAGCATCAGCTCAAGCAAACAGACGAGCGACGAGGGAATTTGTTGCTGATTTCTGCACTGAAGGCTTCACAAGGAGTCAAAGTTGTAACCTGAAAGTTTTGTTCTTCCCCCAAAACTGTGTTTTTTGTTCCAGCACCACATGTCACGTTTGTGTAATTCCTCCAAAAAACATCCTTCATGTTGGAGAGTCAAAACACTGGATGCAAAATTTATCAAGTCACACTCGTTCTTAGCTGTAACCTAATTTGTGGGGAAACCCGACTCGCAATCTGGCTGCGATTACTGATGTGTCATCACGGTGGCTGCGTCTCCACGGCAGCAGTAACCAGGGAGCTGAAGCAGACACTCGCTGGACTTTGACACCACTTTATCTGAACGTCCCGTGTTTATGTTCTTCCACACGTTGACACGTAACATATGAGCTGCAGTAACGACGCATGCAGTGAAAACCAGAGGACTAAATGTGGGGACATAAAAGAAGACAGCAGCTCTGGCGTTTTGTTTTGTTTTTCTTTTCTCCTGGAGGAAAGAAACCCAAAAAACTGAAACAGAACCAAAAAGCCGAGAAACAAATGGATTACTGCAAGGGTAAAAGAGCTGTGAGGCGTGTGTGTGTGACTGAGTGAGAGAACATGGCCAAGTCAAACACTCCTGCCAGCTATGACTTATAGACAAGGGAGACCTTTGCATGTAAGAGCACATTAGTGTATTTATGGCTCCAATTTCCAAAGGAAATGAAAATGATTCATGGTCTTCCCCGTCGCTGCTCTTCAGTTCACTGCAATATTAAGGTTTTAAGTTTTTGCTTCGCTTCACTCGAAGTCTCTTCCATCATTAGGCATAAAGTCTTCAACTCATACTCTTACACAGTGTACTTTTAAAACATGCACTTTGGTCCAGACTGAAATATCTTAGTGGAAACGGACAACTTCCCCCGCCAAGCGTTTCCAAGTGGTATTATTGTTGGCGCCGCGGTCGCAAAGACAACCGATTGCCTTCCATTTTACCTCAGAGAAGCAACGCAGGACAAGAGTGTGAATTTACTTATTTAGTCTAAAATGGAGACATGAGGGCAGAGAACGTAATGTAATTTCTGTACAGACATTCATGGTCCCCAGAGGATGACTGGTTTATGAGTAAACAGCCTGCAAAGCTAACGCATTCCCATCAGCCTCAGCTGTGCTTCGTGTTTTCCGCTAAGCAGAGAAGGCGAACACGCTAAACATCACACCCGCTTGTCAGCACACTCGGTATAATCTGCTCGTGTGTTTTACGCCAACCAAATGCCAGCGGTGCCGCCCTGAAGCCACATCTGGGCCAGATCAGCCGGCTGCGTCCAGGTTTACTGCCCAGCGCCGCAGCTCTCTCATCCTTTGTGTACATGTGTAAACAAAGACCACCCAGGCCATAACATTTAAAGCCCACAACATCCCTCACAGTCTGCATAACAGCAACACTCACAACCCACGTAATCATAAACCAAGTGTGATCGCATGTAACACTTCAGAGGAGGGCTGCAAAGCAACAGAACAGCTTTCATTTCAGCGAGTGCAGCGCCATGTTGGAGTCCTCTGTGCTCTGTATACGTCCAAGGTGTCCACAGGTGGACATGTCATACATGTCCACTGCCTGTGCAACACCAATCAGCCATCGTCACCAACACATTTTATGCAGACGTTTCTTGGAAAAGTCACCCAACGGACTTGTAGTCACTTCTGTGACTCATCTCTCATCTTTCCTCACAAGACCTGAATGCAGCACTTCCTCTTCAAAGCCACACCCCACCCCCAGTTGACTCCAGCCAATCACTGACTTTATTTACCGAGGTTGCCAGGGCGACAGCTGGAATGCAGCTCATTCTGTGCTGACCCTGAGACACTTTACTCCCCATAATTCACAACATCACAATCTTACTGATTATTCTTTATTATAACGAAAGTGGAGATAAGTTTCAGCTGAAACCCTTCCCAAACTGTGTCTGTGATAGTTTCATGCTGGACTTTCAAGTCTTAAACCAGCTGAACACCACAGAGTTTTAATTAAGTCCTTTTAAAATAAACGTTTCACACTTTTCAGTTACTTCTCTCCTGTAGATCCAGCATGTATATGGACATTTAACTTTGTCTCGTTCCAGTGTCTCGTTGTCAGCACAGTGTGGAGGACTTTGTAAACCCTCAGCGGTCCTGTCATTTTCTGAGACACGTTGTGTGCTCTCTGAGACAGCACGTTTGGTCACATCTCACGCTGAAGTTCCAAAACGTAAAACACTGAAACTCCCCCCGCGAGCTGAAAGCCTGTTATTGCTTCACATCGGACAGAAACGCGCAGAAAGAGAAAGTCAAGTTTCAGGAAAACACCATCCTGTTCGACTGAAACCAAACATCCATCAGTGCTCTAACCAGAACTCAACGATCCAACTGTTGTTGACACACAGCGCCATGGCAACCGAGTGGCCAAGAAAGAAAAAAGAAAGCAAGTGTAAGAGTGTGTGTGTGTGTGTGTGTGTGTGTGTGTGTGTGTGTGTTGGCATTATGGCTTGCTGTTGGGGACACAGTAGCCTGTCAGTCTGCATCATGACCCGTCTGGTCAAATCAGTATTTTCACTATCAATTAATTTGCCAATTATTTCTTTAATTCTCTAATTTTGATCTTTTATCTTTAGCTAACTCCTCCTTACATTTCTGATAAATCTTGTTTTGTTATGTTGATGTGAAAGATTTAGTGTAAGTTTATGTGTATGAGTATGTTATTCCTGTCACAAGTAATTCTGGACAGGCTCTTTTGTGGTAACCTTCTTCGACTGACGTGTGCAGAACGGATCGGGCAGCTGGTACAGATCGGGTCGGGACTGCGGCGGTTTGTAACGCAGGCTTTCTAGCTTTACGGCCAGCTTAACTGCGGTCAGGTGGCTCTTCAGCTTGTTTTCTCTTTCAGTTTGTTTTCTGTGGCAGCGCTGAGTTCAACATCAGCTTCAGAGGTACAGGATGGTCACAACGCATCATTTCCTGTGCCGCGTAGCTCCCAGTGAGGTGGAAACAGGCTGAATCACTACTGCATATTAAAATGGAACAGATATGTTTAAACAAGGCTGATTGTCCTCCAGGCTAAAACACAGAGCGAAACTCTGGGATTCTTCCTTTTACTCTAAACACAAGTCATTTCACTGCAAGCTAATGTTACTCTTCAGAAAACACAGCCTGAAGGCAAGAGAGAAAGCACAAGTGTGTGTGTGTGTGTGTGTGTGTGTGTGTGTGAATGAGGTCACACAGTCTGACAAAGGTCACAGCTGAAAGCCACAGATCCCGCTGGGCCTGTTCTCAGCGTCTTTACTCATTCGTTCATTCACACAGCTTCAAATCCGCACGTTAAACTTTGGAAAACACAAATTCAAAAGCTGCGTGACGTCTCAGCAGTCAGCACACGACGCCGCGGTTTCTCACCTCAGCGCCTGCGCCAGCGGACGAGTCTAATCGCCGGTGTCCGGCCCTTTAAGCCCTCACACTCTTGCAGGTCGGCCGAGGGAGGATCGTTACGGGCTGACGGAGTTCGCTGCTGATTCGTGAGGGTTAAACAGTGAAGCAAACAGTCACGTTTGTGTTCAGCTGCTCTGCTGCCGAAGCGGACCAGACAAAGTGGTCACAGCTTTCATTTTCAAGCGTTGCGTTAACGCTGAGAGTAAGCAGTGTGTGTTAAAGCTGCGTTAATGCCCCCCCTAACAAACAAACACACACACACACACACACACACGCACACACACACAGCCTCCTTCTGCTCCTCTGGTAATAAATAATCAATAATAAATAATCAACATCAGCAGCTTTCAGGCCTGCAAAGAGCAGGCTGAAACCTCTCTTCAGTCATGATGTAACACACCTGCCTGCACAAGCAGCTAGCCAACGCCCTGTTCATACAACACACACACACACACACACACACACACACAGACACACACCTGTCGCTCCACACTCTGGCCAACATCCAAACAGGCAGGTAAAACACACACACAGGGGTTTTGCAATCTCAGAGTGATAAAGTTTCAGTCTTTACGATTCTCCAAGAATGGCTGTCATACACTGCGACACACACCCACGCACACACACACACACACACACACACACACACACACACACACACACCCACACATACACACACAAACAGAGAAATGATTTCACTTTAGCTCCTACTGGTTCTTATTCAGTCTACGACCCTGATTTTCAACTTAAAACTCAAACATCTGTGATACATTCAAGGACCAGTCCGGTAGTTTTTAATCCTGTCACCTAAATATCAGCTCACACGTGACAAAGTATTTTGACTGCAGGACAGCGAAGCTGACAGAGGACAAAGTCAAACCCGAGAATGCAGATTTCTTGGGGAAAGGCAGTCGGACTGACGCTGACGTCATGTTGTTAAGCAGCAGTACCTTACAGGAAACCGTTTGTTCAGCAGAGGTCAAACAGGAAGTTAACCCAAACACAAATTAAGCTCATTATGTTGGATAAGTCTGCATTTCTACGTCTGTCACTCACTTTACAGATTTAATGCATTTCATCGTGCTTAGAATTTCCAGTTTGTGGCTAAAGAAAAGATAAAACTTCAATACGTGAGCGGATATCAAATTTTTATCAAATCAGAAGAAAAAAAGAATATTTTAAAGGGAAAAAACAGCAGATTTTAAATTGTTTCCATCTGCGTTATTGATTCATCACAACAATAATGAAGTAAAACCTTACCAAAAAACACAAGCAGCTGCAAGCTTCTTGTCATACAGATCTCCCAGCAGACAGTGAAAGCAGCAGAGCGTTGAGGTGCATTCAAGGAACAGCAGAGGAGACTGAAAACATACAGACTCCGTAATGAATTAAATTGAAAAACTCAGAATCCAACTGGACACAACGTGTTGGAAATTTTCCTGTGTGTGTTTGAGACAAGACACCCGGGGGGCGGCTCCTTGAGGGGCCTCCCTGAGGGGCCCCACACCACAGATAACCATTAATAAACACAGACAACTGAAAAGGAGATTGAGAGTTACTTCACTTTGTCTGACAACAGCAAACATCTTCCACTAACTGACAAACCGACGTCCCCTGTGATCCTGAACGCGTCCACATGGCTCAAAACTAAAACTTAGAAGAACAACTGACAAAACATGTAGACAACTGACTAACTCACTGTTAGTTATCAAGGATCCCAAACTAAACACCAAATGATTCATATTTTCTCTAAAAGCAACCAGTATCGGTGTTTCCTGACGGCCCATGCAGCCTCACTGTGTGTGTGTGTGTGTGTGTGTGTGTGTGTGTGTGTGTGTGTGTGTGTCACACCCGCCCAATCATTTCCTCTCTCCTGTGGAAAATCAAGGCTCTGCCGAGCGAGCTGCGACCTCAGCTCCCTCCCGTCACCAAACGGCGACCGGCCTCAGAGTCTCAGGATGCACTCGAGCCACAGTTTATTCACACAGTTCAGCACATCTGATAAACACTTACAATTAAAACAATTATAATTACAAGATTAACAAGCTTCTGGTGGATCTGGAAAAACACTCATCTGGATTTCAAGTGAAGTCTGGTGCAGTCTGAGCGTCTCGCAGACTAAAACTTGTCTGGACCTCCAGAGGAGATTTTTTCTGTTTTAGTCTGACTTGGAGTTAAGTTATTCTGAATGCGACGATGAGTCAGTTTGAAATCACTCACCACCACACACACCTGAGATGATGTCACCAGCAGAGATGTTTCTGACAAAAACCACAGCGTGAAGGTGTGAAATGCCCCTCGGGCTGCGTTCACAGTCCCTCATGTTCACAGTGCAAAATAAGCTCCACGCAGCACTGCAGCAGGACTTTCCTCCACACGTTAGCAGAAGGGTTCGAAACTGAGCGCCTCCCCTCAGACGAAGCCTGGAAACTCGCGTTCCTGAACGCCTGTTCGGGATCACGATGTGGTTTGCACCCACGGACACTCAGCAGTTCAGTGGAGCCTAATGCGACTGTTGGACGTAACTTCAGACTACACAAGCTGCATGAAGACGTTCTGTCCTGAGGTGCTGATGAGTTTATGACTCTGGGAAAAACAGCAAAATTCAACAAAGGTGCTGCGTCTCTTTGAACCAGATCACACACACTTGGGTTGCTGATTTTTAATTTGATTTTAAGATGATCAGCCGTCATTGTCCAATCAGCTGATATCAGGTCAGATGAAAGCAGGCAGTCGTGGTGAAATCACTGATGAGACATTTTAAAACCCTGCAGACATGGAGACGTACATGCATTTGTGTGTGTGTGTGTGTGTCTTTGACAATACATAAGTACAGTACTTTTTTGCTTTCTTCCTCCACTGTGATTCACCAGACATTCATCACACAGTCTGACAGCCTCAAAATCACGCAGCACATCCAGTCGCGTCTCTAAATCCCACAGGCTAAAAGCAGTTTTTTTTGTTTCCCAAACAAAAAAGGCTCAACAAGAACTCTGCACATGTGAGCGAGCTGAGCCCCACAAGCAGCCACGAACTTCAGCGTTTGCATGTTAAATATTTTTGGACCAGACTGCAGCGTGACGGACCCTGAACTGATGATTTTATTCTTTGCATGTTTTCTTGCCAGGTTCTTCAACCACCTCATGAGCAAAGACGACAAAACCACAGGAGAGAAAATCCACACGAGCCGTCTCTCAATTAAACACACACACACACAAAATAATAATTCAGGTTGTCATCTTGAAAGCTGTACAAAACAAGAGAACAAAACAGATGTAAAATAATAATAATGATAATAATAATAAATATAATCAGCGGCTGATTAGAGAAGCTTCTTGTGAGCTAAACACAAATTTAAAATCATGAAAAATGTTTGTGGGATATTCAGGAAATTGACTGCACTGTGACTGTCCGTCAGTATTGTGCAGCCTGGGTGGAATGAATTAAAATCAGATGTGTGGTCATCATGTTTGGACACAACAACCAGCAGCTTGTTAAAGAGAAATGTGGAGCAGCAGGAGGAGGCTGTTGGCTCTCAGACAGCTGACAAAACACATTAACAACACAACATGCATCTTCGGGGTTCAGGGGTCAAATATTTTCATTGGAGACTTCACTTTCTCCACATGAAGCCGGGCTCGTTAACACAGGTGTGTCCTCTCTCTGTGGGAACCTGCTCATTAAAGCAAAACTCTGCTGTTGTCATGTGGAGACGCTACACCCACAACATGCCAAACTCCATCCAGAAATCTGTCAGTTTAAGGCTACCCCCAGGTGAGAGGCAGCGATGGTTTACTCAGAAAAATGGAGATCTTCAACAAAAGTTGGCTTAAATGCAGATCGTGTGTGTGCCGATCGGACAATGACTTTTAGCCAACTCTACAAACACTCTGAGAAAATAATTCATCATTATTCTAACGTCGCGGTTTGGAAAGGTGACATTAAACCGCGAGATTCATAAACAAAGTTTGGTAAGGAGTTCTTGTCACGCCAGAAGTTCAGCATGTAGAGGAACTTACGGGGCCCAAAATAATAAATCTCACTAAAACGTATGATTCAAGTAATATTGTTTATTCCGTCATGCGAGGACGTGTAATTAGCGAGATAATTTGGGTCAACACAGAGTTAAGAAGTGTGGGAACCCCGGGAAACGTCCACACAAATTAAAGGTTAAGAATACGGATTGAACTTTGGTCTCCGGCGCAATTGCATAACGTTTATTGTGAAACCCAACTAAGTTCAGAAACATCCCAAATCTGTCTTTACTTTGGCATAACAAAACAGAACAAAAAGCCTCGGCTTCAATGAAACACGAACTTCTCAAAGTGCTTTCCCTCTTCGTTACCAGCGCGGACTCTTCGAAACGCAGCCAGGTGGGCGGCGTGGACCACTCACAAAACCGAGAATTTTAGAAAGAATGTTGTTGCTTTGTGTGTTAAATCTATGCCGAATTGAAGACTGCGTCCGACCGATTCAAGAAACACCTGTTACAACAATACACGGTTCACCTACGCGTGTGGAAAAACAATTAAACTTTGAAACGCAGGATTATTAAAAGCAATCCGTAATTTCCACGAAACAAAACGGCATGTTGGGGCTATAAACTGGGAAAACTTTACTAAGATGAGTAATATTAGTCATAGCAGCATCTCTGTCGTGTGCAGACTCTCCTCTAACATGCAAACTAATTTTGGGGTGAACAGTTGATGGTTTTGGAGGCTCAGAAAAGCTCCCAGACGAATGAATGGACCGCCGTTACTCACCTATGGAGACGAGCTTAATGTTCTCCTTGTCCAAGAACTCCAGCGCCACGGACACGTTCTCCAGTTTCATCTGCCTGAAGTTGGGCCTCGGGTGGTACTTTCTGTACATCTTCTTGTGGCTGAGGACCTCCAGCAGGGCGATGAGCCTCAGGCCGTCGCCCAGGTCCAGCTGCAGGTCCACGATCCGCTTGTTGACGCATTTCAGGTGCTCGTTGATCCAGCGGGTGAAGGTGTTCTGCTGGATCTTCTTCCACGGAGCGTCCTCAGCCAGGTCCTTCTCTGTGGCCGGCATCTTTATTCGGCTCTTTTAGTCAACTTTCTTAAACGGCTTTTGTCCGGATTGTGGTTCAATGTGACAGAAAGTGAGCCGGTGAGCGTGTTCTGTGTTCCCGCGGTGTTTCCTCGGAGCAGGCTGAAGGTGGTTTGAAGTTTTCCTGAGCCTCACTGGGACTGACTGGCTGCTGATGCGTTCACACGCTGGTGTGAAAGCTCGGAATTCTCCAAGTTCTTCTGTGGGGTTTTATGGCAGTTAGCGTCCTTAATGTTGCATTACCGCCTCCTCCTGGATTTCGTTTTTCACGGTGTCCATTTCAAGTGCAGAAGTTTATGTAAAACCAGACAAACATTTTCTTCCCCACACGCTCTAAAATACTTTTAGAAAGATTTCTGACGGTTCAGGTACCTTATTTAAATAAAAATACAGTAAAATATCCCATCACAAGTGAAAGTCCTGCACTGAAAGTGTCACCGCAGTAAGTCATGTAAGTCAAGTGCACATTAAGTTTCATTGGCAAAAAATTATGAGGATTGAGAAACTAATGCAAGAACATATGAATTTAACAATCTATTTCTAGCATTTATTCCATCATTTACATATTTACTCGTGATAGATCGGTTCAATATTTTGATTCAGTATTATATCAATATTATTATGTTATAACAGACACCGCGTTGATTCCTCTACACATTGCAGACGTCTCGTAAAGATGACATCATCCTGCTGTGGGTGACTGATGTCTGTGTGTGTGATTTAGCTGACATCAGTGTGTGAACACACACACGTTCAGGCCTGTTTAATGCAGCCTTTGTTCTCTACGTCTCACACACACACACAGTTTAATCAGTGGTGGAAATTTTGTGAAATTTTGACTTCTCTACATTTCAGAGGAAGACACCTTTTTTACATCACCACTTTCACATGGCAGACATTTTCAGGTTAATACTTTTAAGGCCTTTGGTACATTTTTAAAATACAACACATTAGTGAAGATTAAACTGGTCTTTACCGATAATCACCCAAACTGTGTCTACCTGAGTCAGATGTTTATAATCGCAGAAACAAACTCAACCCCAAACTTAATCTTGTAATTATGGGACATGAAATCATCCAAGATCCTGGATTTAAAACATTTAAATCACTCAAATATTTGCATTTAAACCAGAGGTTTTTCTTTTTCTCTTCTTCTTCTTCTTGGCCTCACCAGGCGGGGCTCCAAACCGGTTCAACGCATGGAAACTTAAAAAACTTATTTTAAATGTGTTGAAATTACAGCCTAAATGTGTGTGATTTGGTTTAATCAGAATCAGAATCTCTCTCGCTTGAATTTCCCTCGGGATCAGTAGAGTATCTATCAATCTTTATTGGCCAAGTGTACACAGGAATGTGACCTGGTGTAAAAGCGCCACATAACAATAGATAGAAAGTTAAAAAAAAATAATAATGTGCATTGAAAAATACAATTGAGGTGGGATATTTAAACAGAATGAGATGACTGGAAACATATACAATGACTAGAAATGCAAACAGGCAAGACTGGGATTTTAAGATACCAGAGGTTAGAGATGCAGTCGTCAGTCACACACTAATAAACAGTTTTGTGGTCTGAGGTGAAGTGAAGCAGGATTACTTTGCCATCTTGGCTCAGTTGATCCTAAGTGAGCACAAGCGGCGAGGAAGCGGCTGAAACCAAACGTGAGGCTGTTTACACTCTGAAAGCCAGCATGTAAACACCACACATCAGACACCAGTTTCACTCCTCTTCTGTTGCCTTCTGCTGTGGCACACACGAAGCTGAGGAGCAAAGCTCGACTTCGAATTAAAGTCTGCGCAAACTTCTGCGACTGTGAACCAATGAAAGCAAAGGAAGCAGGTTTGGTGGGTCAGCTTGCTACAACTTTAATCCAAACATCGCTCTGCATATTCAGTACATCTTCATCATCATCATCATACTGTATCCTCTACAAAGCTCCCTCTCATATCTCTAAACAATTTTAACAAAATAAGTCTAGTAGCACATCATTCAGTAACATTTTATTTTACAATTCTCTCTCTGTACTTTAGTGTTTTTCCTCTTTAAACATCAGGAATATTTGTTCGTATTCATTATTTACTTTAACTTTTTTTTGTTTGTTTAAAACACAGAGACAAGACGGAGTACACGAACGATGACAAACGCTGCTCAAGAGTCCAGAGTGTGAACCGACACACACACAAACACACACACACACCTGGAAATAATTTAATGTCCGCTTAAAAAACAAAACCTTTCAGAAAAGGTCTGAAGTGTTTAAAGTTGGTTTGGAGAGAAGCTTTCTGTAGTCACGCTAGCTGTTCTGGATGAAAACTGGAGACAAACTTTGTTTTTCGTCAGACGTTTAAAGTTTTTAAAGTAAAGTTTGTCCTGAAGATGGCGCCAAACCAAAACGCGTTGCGTCAGATGGCAGACATCTGAACGATTCACGTCTGGAACTCGTCAAGACTTTGGTTTGTCCACTTTTGACGAACGGGATCAGATGGTGTGACCCAACACACTGACAGACCTCTGACCATCACATAAACAAAGTGTGTGTGTGTGTGTGTGTGTGTTTGCTCGCACAGGTACACAAACTGTGGTGTTAGTTACATCAGAGGCACTTTGACCCCCTTTTTTCTGTGCCCGCCAACGAAAAAGAAAAGAAAATTTAGAGAAAATTAATCTGATTTTTATTTCAATAATTTGGCTTCAAGTTTTAACCCCCAACCCAAACTCCCCTGAAAAAACAAACAAAAAACAAACACACACAGAGAAAACACCATGTTAGACATCCAACATGGCCGACTGAAACCAGAACAGAGCAGAGCGGGACTTCCTGAAGCTTTCCAACAGACCCAGTGAACACCGATCCAAGCTGTCACTGTTTGTGCTTAATTGGTGCTCCAACAGCCTGAAAGCAGATTTACTGTGAATGTGATTCTCATGAAGTATTCACGCAGTATTTTCACTGTGGATTTACTTTACTGATGTGATGTGAACCGACTGTACAGCAGGACTGTGAAACATAAATGAAATTAACCCACTGACGAAGCCTGAGCTGAATCCTTCTCCTCTGAACTCAGACTAACACTTGCTTTGTTAGAATGACTTTGAACGCAGCGCGACGACCTGCCAATGAGGGACCGACTGCTCACTCAGGAAATGTTGTTTGTTTATAACCGAGCTGAAAGGGATTAGTCGACTGGGTTTTCTGTGTATTTGGCAACTACAAATCGACTATAAGCTGACAAACGTTACCTGATCTCAGCTTCTTCTACGTGTTCATTTGCTGCTTTTCTTTGTGTGTCAGCAGTAAAGAAAACGTCTTCGGGTTTTGGACTGATGGTCGGACAAAACGAGACATTAAAAGAACTGACTTTGTGAGAAACTGTGACGAGCATTTGTTTTGGACTTTAGAGACAAATCCAAAGATTGAAATAATGATGAGCAGAAGAACAGTGACTTAAATGTCATCGCAATTTCCAGGAGCCCAAAGTGACGTCTTCAGTTTTCTTCTTCTGTCCGACCAACAGTCCAAAAGACTCTTCATTCACTGTCACAGATGACAATGAGAAGCTGCAGATCCTGACATTTAAAACGCTGGAATCGGCAAAAGCTTGACATTTTTGTTTGAAAAATTACTGTAGTTAACTGACTACTTGTGGCAGCTCTAATTTTCTACCTTGACAGGAAAATACAGGAAATGTGCTGCTATTTCTGGATTAAAAAACACAACCAGATTCAAAGATTTAGAGTTCAATGGCATCAAATGTCAGCAGCTAACACAGACAGAAGACTGGCAGGTGAACGCTCACAGCTGGTTTAAACATCTGAAAGGGTGAAATTAAAGCTGAATGTGGCCTTTCTTCAGTAAAGATCCCGAAGAACCGATCGTCGGCGTCGAGGTGGAACAGAACGACTGCAGCCCAGTCCGAGCTGCAGGTAAACACAACCCGCCAACAGATTCCAGTAGCCGATGAAATCTATCAAAAGGTGTGAAGACGTTCCCTTCCAGCAAACGCAGACCTGCCAGTTTTCAGTGACGGCTGTGGATCGTGGATCGTGTGTCTCTGGACTGGACTGCGGCTGCTGGAAAGCGTTGCGATCGCCTCCGTCCCGCCCGCGTGCGTGCGTGCGACGGGACGGGTGTGATGGGAGGAAGCTCGGCCCGCCGGAGAACGTCTGGTTACCCAGAAATCAGCAGAGAGACGAAAACCAAAAAGCCCCCACCACAGCTGAGAGAGAGCCGAGAATTAAAAAACAAGAACAAAACTGTCCGCCGCAAAAAAAACAAACAAACAAACAAAAACAAAACATCTGAATCCTCTGTAGAAACCACAACCTTTATAATCCCTCTACAATTATGTACAATTAGACTTTATACAAGTAAAGCAGTGATGCTCTCCTCACAGCTCTGTGTGTATATGTGTGTGTGTGTGCATATGTGTGTGTGTGTGTGTGTCCTAGGTGGAGCTGCTCTTGGAGAAGTTGGGGTAGAGGATGGCTGCCGTCACGGCGACCATCACTGCGATGACCGGCATCCAGGGGCTCCAGCCGCTCTGTGTGAGAGAGACGACCACACACACACACACACACACACACACACACACACACACACACACACAAAATCCAGTTAGTCTGCGTCGTCATGTCTGAGCTTTTAGACTCAAACTGGACTGAAGACTGAAACAGGAAAGACATCAGAGAGAAAGATGAAAGAGGAGCGAAAGGGAAAGACAAAGGAAGGGAAGGACTGCAGATGAAAACCAGATTTTAAAAAAGCTAAGAAGTCCAAGAGATTATATTTTCTCCTCACAAGTTATTAATCTAATTGGGAAAACTTACAGTTTGTTATATAAAAGGACAACAAACGTTAATCAACTTTTCAGAAACACCAATGAATGTGCAGCCTTGAGTAGCAAGACGACAAGAAACTTGTGGCAAAGTTTCAACTGAAGTAAGATGGGAAAAATTCCTCTTTGTCCTCACAATCTGCATTAAAAAAAACAAGAACAAAACACTATAAAAGTACACCAATAAAAATGTCAGAACATTCTTGAATTTGAAATGTTTTAAGAGTAATTTCCAGAGGTTTGCTGCTCTCACACAAACAGCCGACTGTCTGATTGCCTGCAGACATTGAACTTCACACAACAACTGGGCTTTCGTCGAGAGCTTTAATTGTTGGATGGGATTTAATATTTGGACCAACTTTGGTTTGAGGGCAGCACTGCAGCTCAAGTGTGAGAGAATCATCATGTGGGAAAACTGAACAGTCCCCACATGAGGTTAAAGACAGCCAAGTCTCATCTAATGCTGCTGTGAAATGTCCCCACCAAGCGCCTGATCATCGGGGACATTCAGCCAAATCAAGACGCAAACAAGATTTTTCTTTTTCCTTTGGAGGCCACTTTTCTCAGCATTTCATAAACATCTATCTAAACCCCTGCGATACTCTCCTGCAATCACAGGCCAATCAATCAGGCCGTTAGCGTTCTTATCAGCTCGGTCTGCCGTCTGTTAAAGCATGCGAGAGACGGCTGAGGACAGTCGGCGTTTTTGAGAAGACAGGATTTCATTAATTCCTTTCAGCTGCAACGAATACGTTTGAGCAAAGTGAGAGAAAGCAAAACGTGGGTTTAGAGTCAAACTTCTTGTTCCCACAACTCATGGCCAAAAATCAAATACTGAGTCATGAAAAATAAATAAATAAAAAATATAATCTTTTGGGACTGCAGGACAGACAGAGGACAGGAGGAAATAGAAAAAAAAAAGAAATTTGGAAGCAGCAAAGTAAATGAGGCCCAGGAGGTTACCTGAGTAGAAAAACAGAAGTTACAGACCAGTTTGCCTCACAGCAAACGACTGGAAACACTGGACCCAAATAAACAGACGCAACGCAGGACGAACATGATGGACAAAATGATGGATGTTTTAATAACAGAGAAGAAAGCAGCAGTGAGAGTCAACAAAACGCTGCAGCTACCAGCATGCAAAAACAGAATCACATGGACAAACAAGTCAGCTGCAGGCCGGATGCAAGAAACAGAAGGAAGTAAGTAACCACAAACCCTGTCGAAAGAGATAACGAGGCATAAAGTGAATATGAATATGAACAAAAGAAGCTCCAACTGTGGAGAGACAGTGAGCGAAGGAGGAGGAGTCAGAGACTGAGGTGGTCCCACGCCAAGGAGACACTCTTTAAAAGGACTCACGTTTCACGAGTCCAAAATAAAGACTCATTGGATCACACAGACGAGTTGGTGTTCAGACGGCTCAGACCACAGCGGGACTTTACTTCTAAGCCGATACAAATTTAAACAATTCTGCATCACTTGCTTCTAATTTTGTGTAAAATTTGTCAAATTCATGTTAGAAGAATCGTAGAAAAGCCTGCCATGTGAAACATGTGAAACGATCCAAATCAGGACTACAGGTTTTAAATCAGCCTCTCGCCTCTCCTCGCCCGCAGGTCGCCCGACTGGCCGTGAAGTGGAGGGTGAATCACAGCAGTCTCAGGGGGACAACCTGAGCCACAACGCTTCAGGTACGACTGTGCGGATATCAAAACAGCCTCACTGCAGCAGTTTGTAACAGGTGTCTGACTGCTGCTTTGAGGGTCCAAAACGCAACATTAAAAACATAAAAGTGACAGCTGCCGATCCTTTATTGAACACAGCACTGGATATTCAACGATGTATGTCTAAGGAGGGAGTACTGAGAGATGGACAACAAGAAAGATACCAGTCTTACATTTCGAGCAGGAACACCAGCTCTTCTCTTTCTTATTGAAGACTGAATTTCACGTTTGCATATTTACTTTCACTTACTTTTATCTAACTTGTTTTATCATTGTCTTATCGTTTTTATTATTCCAAGTCTTACGGAGACTGACGTATCAAACGGAGGGTCTGTGGTTGGTGTCCGTCCCTTTAAAGAGCAGCAGCAGAGCAGACGCAGACGCAGAAGACGTGTGACTGACTGACTGACTGACACCCATGCAGTTACGAGCTGCTCAAACCAGAAGACAACAACAGGCCACCATGGAGATGAGGGTGACGACGATGATGATGATGGTGATGATACTCGGTCTTAAAGGGAAGCGTAGGAGGTGAGACAAGCGTCCTGCTGATCAGAGTTCAGGGTTCAACACTAACAGCCTGCTTTCCTTTTTTAATGACAACAAGATAAACTTCAGAAATACTCCCCTTAATGTAATGCAGTAATAATTTCTTTCATTTAGGAGCTGGAGCAGCTTCTCTTCCTGAGGTCTGTCGATGTGTGACACGACACACTTACATGTACGTTCATCAGAATTCCTTTATTAATCCCTGGAGGGAAATTCAACACAACACTTGGGGCTGGAAGTGTGTCCTCAGTTTAATCAAATTTAGACTGTGTCTTGTTTGGCAACAGCCCAAACAAAGACAAGGGCCAACGGACTTGAAGAATTTAGAGAAAAGCTGTGTTATCACACTTTAACTCCAGTGGAAACATTTCAAATGCAACCCAGGAGAGAGGAGTATGGTTGATTTCTTCTGTGTTAAAAAATCCAAAAGTGAGACACTGAATGTAAAAATTGTGGGAGCATAAAATTTTTAATGTCCTTTTTTGTTTCATTTCTTTATATTTTAGACCAGGTGCAGTATTATCCTTACATATTTTACCCTAACTGGACTCTAGCTGCACATGGACGCCTTTTCTATGCTCTGTAAATAAAAAAATAAGCAACTCCAAACCACCCGTTACAGGAGCACTAAACATTAATGATCATGACTGCGGTTCACATTTGAACAGAACCATCATTTTAGCAGAAGGAATGTGGGGGTCGAGGCACGTAACCCTGAAGTCATCACAGGTCAGGACGATGTTTTCACCTCTATCGTCTTTCCTTCCACAGATGACGGACAGATGGAGGCAAAGGAGACAGTCAGACAGACAGAGAGACAGACAGACTGATGTCATGTCGGTGTGTACCTTTCTACCACAACTGGCCGAAACACCAGTAGAGCAGAGCCAGGACAAGGCCAATGAATATGGCTTGGACAGGCTGCAATATGGATGGCTAGAGGGGAGGGAAGGAGGGGAGGGGGGGAGGAGGAGAGGGATAAGAAGAAATCAGCCGGCAAATCAACCAAAACCAACATGGAGGATGGAGCAGCTACAGCAAAGGGGGGGAGGAGGGGGAGAGAGAGAGCCAGAGAGAGAGAGAGAGAGAGAGAGAGAGAGAGAGAGAGAGAGAGAGAGAGAGAGAGAGACAGAAAGAAAGGGGGGGGGGGGTTATCTATCAGCCGTTTCTACAAAGCAGCACCACCACCTCCAACATGTTCAGCAGCCACATTCACCAAACACCACCCGTCACCAGGCAACACTTTCCTGTTGGACTTCAGCTCATTAGCTTTCTGCACCAGGACGTCTCATTAGCACTCAGAGGATGACCTGATGACGGTGCTAACAGTCCGCTGCTTTGTAAAGGCCAGTGCGAAATGTTTGAAATCTGAGCTTTTATAAATAAAACCTGGTGAAGATAAATAATGGACTTACAGGATAATTCTGGATTATTACAACTTAAGTCTTATTTTCATAGTTTGTTCCATCATTGTATTGCGCTCACCAAAGTAATGACGGAGACCTGGGAACACAATGACATCATGTCAACAAAGTCTGACCAAAAACACTCGCACCTTTTGTTTTGTCTGCAGCTTCTTAAAGGGGAAGTGCTCCAATTTCTTGAAGAGTCAGACATCTGCCAGGCATCTGTTCCCAGATCTCATCATCATTACATCATATAAATTTTAACATTTCAGCATTAAAACGTCTAAACAATCAGGTGCTCTTTTTGTTTATTTTGTTTGTTTTTTTTTAGCTTTGTACTTACGTGATCTCAAATGTTTCCAACAGTGTTCACATTTTACCTGTTACTATAACTTCCAGGAGAAAGTCTGAGGAAAGAAGTACACAAATGTGGCTCAAAGTAAACTGAACTTGTCTGTTTTGTTTCGTCTGAGAGACCCCTGGCAGCAGAAACTGTGTGCTGTGTGTTTACGTATATGAGCGCGAGTGAGCCGGAAGAAATGACGGACAAGACTATGAAAATAAGACCAACGTTTGTAATAAACAGAAATCATTATGAGGACTGAGACAAACATCTACTGTCACGTCAACAAGAGACTGAAGAGGAGAAAGAGCTGAAGACGGGTGGATGAGAGAGGAGGAGAAGAGGAGGAGAATAGGAGGGGTAACAGAGAAAGGAGGAGAAGGCTGCTCCGCCTCGCTGTCATCCTCCGATTTTCTGATTTGTGTTTCCTGCAGTTTTCACAGAGACAAGCTAACAGCTCTTATTTAAAAGGCAGGAGAAACGGTGAAATCACAGGAAGTTACCTCAGATGGAAGAGCTTTTACGGTCAGTGTAGCTGAATTAAAAACAACAATCTCCGTGCTTATTAATGAACTGAGCGGCTGCATCAATCTGCTGGAATCACATTTCAAATTTCATTCCTGGCGGCAGTCCTCTTTGTTAGTTAGCAGAACTGAAGGTCTGATTCAAACTTCACTTAGAGATACAAACAGCACTGGCTGCTGAGACTTGTGTGTGTCCAGAATTAGCAGGTGAACGGGGATCAGGAAGGCTGCGAAATGGAAGTTCTGGGTGGGTTAAAACTAGCAAGACCCAGACCGCCGCAGTGTCCAGAGGTGAGTCTGGAGCTTCTCCTGCATTCACCTTCAAACACAAAACCCCCAAACATCCAGGAAACAAATACATCTGGATTTAAAGCTGAGCAAACACAAAAATCAAATTCATAACACAAAAAGTTATTATAGTCTTTGGTTTTATTACAAGGTGAGTGTGAGGGTGTGAGGGTGTGAGGGTGTGCACTCACGGAGCTGGTCTTGTCCTGCAGCAGCTTCAGGCTGCTCCTGCACTGCTCCAGCTCCTGGTGGATGTTCAGCTTCTCCTTCTCTGTTCTCTCATAGCGCTGACGGAGGTCCAACAGCTGGGACTGCGTGTCTTCATACTGTGCACACACACAAACACACACCATCATCACATCGTATCTGCACTGTCGAGAGATTGACTGAACATCAAAGAATTGCATTCCTCTCCGTGTAATGTGTGTGTGTGTGTGTGTGTATACCTCTTTCTGCAGTGTGTGTGTGTGGGCCTGGGCCTGGTCCAGCTGAGTCTTCAGCCTGCTTGCATCCTGCAGGTGTTGATTCTCCAGAGAACCCAGTTTGTCCTGCAGAACCTCCTCCCTCTTCTCCAGAGACTCCAGACTGCTACTGAGGACCTGGCTCTGCTCTCTGGTACTATAAGCACACATACACACACACACACACACACACATCAAGTCAATAATGGCTGGCCTTCACTCAACTCCAAGAATTCACAACAATTCACCTCTAATCTTAAAAACGGACATGCATTTGCATTTGCAAAAGCTTTGTTTCTCCAAAATGATCTGACGAAAATGTTTTTACTGATCGCAGCAGCTTTCACCAGAGAAGTAATCAAGCACAACAATTGGGAGTTAAATAAAAATGTCAATCTCCAACACACTTTATGGGGACAAAGTTGAGACAAATTTGTGCTCCCCGTCATCTCAGTCACTGTTTGCGTCCCCAGGAAACGTACTGCTGACAACTGCTCATTTTAAAGGTTTTGAAGCCTCAACCATCTCTAATCTCAGACATAAAATTGACCATTTTGTTTATGAAATGTGGTTATATGGATTCACTGCTTTACATTAGGCTACGTTACATTTCTTAGCACATTACCGACTGCTAACCGAGAGCTGCTGAAGATAAATATTTACACTAAACGAAGACTTGGTCAAATTCGGCTTCAGATGCTTTTGAAGTTGGTTTAGGGTGTACAGCATCTCAGCAGGGTTGAGACAGAGAGTCGAAGCTGACGTGTGCAGTTTTACTGCAGTGGTGCATTACAGGTATTCATGACAAGTGCTGCCAGCGGTGCCTTCACTTTATTGGAAACTAGTGAAAACACAGCTGAAGCTCAGAGGAAATCCTGCACATCGTCATGTTTTCTCAAAGAGCTGCAGTCAGCGAACCTGCTGACTGCTTGGTCTGGTTCAGTCAGCTGTCAGTCAGCTGTCGTCTCCTCGTCCTGTTCTGCCTAAATCAGCTGGACACCGCGTTTCCTACGGTCCTCATCGTCCTCAGTCTTTTTCATGCTGAATCCAAACCTGTCAGGATGCGTGGACTTGGCGGCGTTTCTGTCAGTCTTCACGAGCCACAACTCATCAATTCGATCTGAGTCTTTGTGGCAGCCGCACAGTTTGACACACATTCCTGATATGTTCAAAGCTCAGCTTTACCTTCACTTAAAGAGTTTAGGATCTTTTCCATTTATTGTTTTAGTTTAAGGTGCAATACATTATGTTATTGTGGCCCTGGTCTTTTTTTTTATCTTAGCCCAAGAGGCTGAAACGTTAATCTTTTTCTAATTTTTCAATTCAATTTTTCAAGCAAGTTCTGTGAGCTGAAGTTTAGCTGATTAATATCTGATTTTCACTCATGGTTGTCAGTAAAATCAACACCTGAGTGTCTTTCTTGTGTGTGTGTCAGAGAGGTGTTACCAAGATGTAAATTAGTACAAACACTGCAGTGTGGTTTAATATCTCTTAGTCTGCTCCACCACCGTAAGGTGTTTTTGCAGATGAAGAACAAAGCCAGACAATCAGCAGGATTCTGGTCATCCCAACTGTAACCTCAGTGTTACCGACCGTCTTTCCTTTACCTATAAGGCTCAGCACATGTGACTTCCATCAATAATCCTGTGCACCTCGCTGACTCAGACGGAGCATTTGACATCAGTGCGAGCATGTACCTGCTCAGCTCAGTCTCCAGGCGGTGCAGTTTCTCCGTAAGAGCCGTCCGTTCAGCTCTCAGGCTGTCACAGTCCTGCTGCAAACACACACACCGCTGCTGCAAGGTAACACACTCCGCTGAGAGAGAGAGAGAGAGGGAGGGAGGGAGAGAGAGAGAGAGAGAGAGAGAGAGAGAGAGAGAGAGAGAGAGAGAGACAGAGAGACAGAGAGACAGAGAGAGAGAGAGAGAGGAAATACAGTTAGAATTCATATCTGAGGAGTTCGGTATAGCTGTGCATTTAACAACATATCATTAATACTGATTCAGAAAAAAACAAAGCAGGAAACTAGCAGCCTCTCTCTCTCTCTCTCACACACACACACACACTCTGCTCACTCTGCAGCTGCATGGCAGTGTTGTGCTGCTGCTGCTGCTGTGTGAAGGCCTCCTGCAGCCGGCTGATCTCCTCCTCGTACTTGGCGGCCGTGGTCCTCCAGTGCTCCAGTTCAGACCGCACGCTGCCCAAGTCGGCCTGCAGGGCGGCGATCTCCCGTTCCCGCTCCACCGTGGCTGCCTCCATGGCGTGCCGCAGGACGAGAATCTGGCAGCAGAAACACCAGTGATTTCATATGACTGGATTTAAAATGACTGACAGCAAGTCTCATTCTGGGGATTTGGTTTCTTTGTATGCAAGGAGGAGTCACAGAGAGTCAGGAAGTGCCAGGAGGAATTAGAGGGGAGTCACGGGGGGAAAGAAAAGCTGGGAGTCACAGTGGTGTCAGTGGAGAGTTGGGAGGAGTCAAAGGGAGCGGTAGTAAGATGGAGCGGTACCTCCTCCTGGGCGGAGTAGAGCTCCTCTCTGGTGGTGCAGATGGTGCTCTCCCTCTGCTCCCTCAGTGCCTCCATGTCAGCCTGCAGCTTCCCGAGCTGAGCTAAACACACACACACACACACAAACAGAGGTCAGGTGGGAGCAAGGCGGATCACGCCACAGACAGGTGTGTAGGTGTGTGTGTGTGTACTAACTCTGCAGGTACTGGATCTGTTTGGTCGACTCTTCAGTCTGCTGAGAGTTGCTCCTCCTCTCGTCTTCTAGCAGAGCTACAGACAAACACAGATGGTCATGTGACATACAATGAGGGAAAGTTTTTCTTTTTTTAAAAAAAAATCCTCACAACAGTGTAAGAGACTCTTTTCGAGGAAACTCAATCGAGAGTTTACGAGACAATCTCTCTCTCCCGGCTCGGTTATGAAATTTAGCTCACATTTTCTCTTGAGAACATCAAGCGAGATTTCGTGGATCCTAACTGAATCTTGGATTTTGTCACACCGTCCACAAATATCTCTGCTAACTGAAGTGGGATTATTTCATGCTGTTAGTTACCTTGTAGCTCCAGACATCTCTGCTTGCCAGTGTTGGCTAATTCCTGGGCCTCCAGAAGCTCCCTGTGGAGATGGTGGATGACCTGCTCTGTGTCTCCAGGCTCTAGACCAGCCCGATGCAACTCAGCTTCACACGCGCACACAAACAACAACAAAGAGAGTAATTTAACACTCTTTCTTTTGTTCTTTAAAGAACAAAAATGCATGAAAAGCCCATGTCAAACATCATTAGCTAAGGTTGGTCTGTTAGTGCAGGACACAGCAGAAGTACAAAGCAAAGAAAAGCTGTGTTTCACGGTTACCTTTGAGCAGAGCTACTCTGTTCTGTGGTTCATTCAGCTCCTGGTCGTCCATGTTGCCGTCTGAAAAACACACACATACACACCACAATCATGTCCAGTCAGTGACCGTAGGAACACACACTTTTGCGCAACAGTCCACAATCCTGTCATCTTAAAAATTTACATTAAATAAAACAATTCCCACATCACCAAAAGCTTTAAATGTTGTTGCAAAAATTATCGAAATAAATTGTATTTCTTTCTTATGGGTTTCTAATAAGAACTAAACTAAAGACTTAAACATTACAAAATGTACTTTCTGAATTATCAATTAGACAATTTACAATACAATACGTATACATGTATAAAGTATTAATGTGTTATTTAGCTCTGAGTTACTAAGAAATGAATCCCCAATGAATTCATTACAAACAAGAGGCTCTACGTTCAACAGATCCAAGCTGATGCAAGAACAGACCACACCAGTCAGCGGTGAAACTGAAAAATAAAAACACTGAAACTAAAAGAGGTGAAAACCTGCAGGAGGGACTGAGAAATGTGGTTAAAACGTGGCTCAGTGTGCGCTTTACTGACCTGACGTATCGTCACTGCTGCGGTCTTTGCTGGGACTCAGAGTGTCTGACATGTCTGACTCTTTGGCATCCATTGGATTCCCTGTGGCACACGCACACACACACACACACACACAGGTTAACCAGGTAGCAACAGAACGGTTGTGAAAAACAAAAGCAAGAATCAAAAGCAAGATTATACACCAGGGCAAAATACTCAAGGAGGGGAAAAATAAAATACCCAGTTAAAAAGGCACAGAAAAAAAACTAAAATAAACAGGTCCCCGCAAAGGTGTGTATGGACACACACAGATGTGTTGTGCACGGACTGGATTATAGTGTGTGAGGCACAGCAGGGAGACAGAAACAACAAAAGCAGCAGTTTAGAGCAGCTTTAGTACTACTCACTATTATTGCGTGTGTGTGTGTGTGTGTGTGTGTGTGTGTTCATATAAGTGTCCACATGGATCCAATCAGATGTTTCGACCTGAATAGTGAGAACATTTTGTCTCTCCCAGTCCCTCATTTCTTTGAAGGACCGTTTGATTGCTCAGATTTGATTTTAGTGTTGAGGTTAGAATTAGGAACAGAATTAGATCAAGGATTCAGTTTGTGGTTCAAACGCTCCTCCTGTGATCAAATCCTCACAGAAAAAATCCATTATAAAATATCTGCAAGTTGCCAGTTCTGATCCTCAAAAGTATAAATTATAGTAATAAAAAATTGTGTGTCCAGAGAAAATGCACTTCAGCAGTGTGTCAAAGCCTCAACACGTGAGCCTGAGCATTGTGTGTGCATGTGCATGTGTGTGTCCACAGAGAATCCAAAGAATGACAAACAGTCAAAGCTCTAAGAGAAAAGACTGAGGTCGACGGTCGGAGGTCGCTGCAGTCGGGTGTTTCCCTGTCAGCAGTTTTGCTCTTTGTGATTACGACTTGCGCCTGTTAGAAACAACTAAAACGTTTCAGAACTGACGTCTAATGAAAGCCAAACATGAGGAACATGAAGTTTCTGATGTTTCTCGTCAAGATGAAGCGGATGACATAAAACTGTACCAGCTGAGGACGTGGTTTTCGGTTTGGATTGGAAAGCTTGAGAATGAAAAAAATTGTAACTGAATGATTTTAGTCAGCATGTTGTTAGACTTCAGTTTTTCACTATTTCCACTGGGATAACATCACATGCTGAAAACATCCAATCACTTGCAATTAGTACACATTTAGCAGCTGGGATATGTAGAGCTTAAATCTGAAATTAAGCCTTTGAACTTAAGGGTTACATCATGCCGACTAAATGTGTGTAGGGTCTGCCGCTGTGCAGTCCTCCTGTGCAGATATCAACAGGAGAAGTCCGTTGATTTACTATAAATCAAAGCCTGCGCTGCAGGTATGAATGGCAGGACTCCCATTAACCCACTGCGTTAAGTATAAATCCAACTCAGAGTCCGTCAGTGTGTGTCCGCTACCTTTGAGTCGATCAGGGCTGCCCAGGATGTTGTCTTCTGTCGTCTGGTTGTTCTGTAGGTGTGCATCCATCACTTCTATAAACAAACACACACGCACACAAACATAAGGCCTTAATTTTCTGTTCATACCTGTTAGTGTTGAAAGTTAACTTTAAAGTGAAAATAGACACTTTTAATATCTTAAAGCTTGATAAAGTCACCTGCCAATTCACCGTTCATCTACAAACTGGTTTTCCATCAGTCTCATCATATTCAGACTGAACTGATGCAGAACTCAGACAAGAGAAGGAAGTACTTTTTACTTGAGGCTTATTTGAGCTCTTACCGTCGAAGTTGGCCAGTTTGTGAATTGAAGAGCTTACAGTCTCCTTCAGCTGTTTGACGGCTGCAGGGAAAGAAAAAGAAAACCCGGGGGGAAAAAAAAATCAGTGAATAAAGACAGTTTAACACAGTGAGAATGCAAAGAATCTGAATCTGAATCAATTCAAATCTGCCCCAAACTCTGTAAAAGTCTTCACAGACTCAGGGTCAGTTGTCATCTGGATTAGCGGCTGGTTAGTACAGCTCTTAAACATATAATCTCATTGAACTAATGTTTCACTTTGGCTGCCAAAGTTGCTCAAAGAAGTGAGGCTGTGCTCATCTTTTAGAGTTTGCATGATCAAAGAATCGTGGTAAAAATACTCAAAATACACTGTTTTTGTGTCACCACTGCACAGTGGTTAGTAGTATGTAGAACAGTTATGTTGTAACTCAAGACCTGAAAGTCATGTAGGTGCTCTTGACTGATGCATTAGATAAATGAATAAAAAAATGTAAAAAAAAAAAAAAACTAATTACAGCTGCAACTAATAATTATTTTCAGTATTTATGTATTAGATTTCAATGAATTATTTAGTCTATACAATGTCCAAAAAATTACCCAAACCTCCCTACCAAAACCTACTGCATGGTGAAAAAAGGACATATGCAGTCTAAACATCCTAACTTGTACTTTGCAACAGTTGTGCACACAATAAACTTTCAAATACAAAAGCCTTGACTCTGTTCAGTTTGATCCGCATGCTAATTATGTTTCCTTGCTGCATGGAAGTGATTTGTATTTTGCTTCATTTTTTTTAGCACAAGTGAGGTTGCATCAGTGGTCATGTTGACACTGAGCACGACACAAACCTCAGCCAACAGACTGTTGCATAAAAATATCCACTTTCAAAATGTTGACCACCAGTAGGGGCAGATGGAGGACTCTTATCACATCTGCAAGTACCATCCACAGTGACATCAAGTGGCACAGCCAGTACTGCTGCAGAGACTACGAGCAACACAGCAAAAGTCATCGCAGCCGACAGACAAGGAGAAGAAGCAACAACGGCTCAACGTCAGCTAATGTTTGGCTTGCAGCAGAAATGTAGGCAGTTCAGAGAAGTTTGCCAGACTAAATTCCCGAACTGCTCCATGTCTGAACAAATGAGGAAGAGAACCAAAAGAGAAGGATGAACAGAAACTCAAGAACAGAGAAACTTGGTTAGTCAACCAATTCAGAAAAAAGCTACAGAGGCAGCATGCACAGAAAAAGATGTGAAATCAGCTACAGAAGAAGAGAAAAGAAGTGTGTGTGTGTGTGTGTGTGTGTGTGTGTGTGAGAGAGAGAGGGAGAGAGAGAGAGAGAGAAAGAGAGAGAGAGAGAGAGAGAGAGAGAGAGAGAGAGAGAGAGAGAGAGAGAAAGAGAGAGAAAGAGAGAGAAAGAGAGAGAGAGAGAGAGAGAAGCTGGGAACCAACCACTTGGCTCGAGGTAAAGACAGAACAAGACAAACCACTAAAAAACCGCCAGTAAACTGCATCACTTCTAGTCCTGTGGTTGAGCAACAAAGATGACTCCAGCAGTTCAGCCAGCAGTGGAGCAACAATGTTCTCAAAAAGAAATTTAATTTACCAGTAAGCGCTGTACACATTCTCCATCTTCAGGTTTGTTTGTTCGAAATTATTTAAAGATCAGAGGAGACTCAGAGATCAGAGACTGTCATTTTCAAATGAATTTTAGCAGAACAAACAAAATCTTCACGGCGAGTTGCTGTGCAATGGAAAATACATAACGAGGGGAATGAGATCTGTTTATCCACCAAATCAGCCCACCGCAAAACGTCTTCGACTTCGGACAAGCACGTTGTCAGTTAAAGACACACCTTCAAGCAGGTAGCCATGTTGCAACAGAGATGCAAATCCCTGTGGAGTCAAACTGAGTCAAGCCAAGCAGGCATGAGTGTATGGAGAAGGAGCTGAAGTCCAAAACCATCAGACAGTAACTGAAAATTCTGAAGAGTTTTGAACATGAAAAAGATTTATACTTATTTCATTGGTTTGACATAAAAAGCCCAAATTATGATTTTTCTGACAATCTTAACTGAGACTAACACAAATTCATCTGACACTAATTTGTTTCAAACATAACATAATTTATAATCTTTTTTTGTCCTTTCAGGGCAGTGACAGGTGCTCATGCTCCCACATGTGTGTGTGTGTGTGTGTGTGTGTGTGTGTGTGTTTCCTGTGAAAATGGTGATGATGGCTACTTTTGGACTCAAGACCAGTTAATTGTGAACGGCTGATGCAACTGGGAACAGAAACAGATGATGAAACTGCTGATCTTTGGGTCAGGGGTTAATGTTAGAGTTAGGAAACCACTGATCATGATCGAGTTTACAGCAAATGAATGTAAGTCTATGTAATGGCCCTTAAGAGTGTGTGTGCGTGTGTGTTCAGCAGCATACAGCAGGAATGGATGTTTGTACTCACGCGGACACTCAATCAACTGTTGGATTCTAGTCGAGTCTCCTCCGCTGTTAACATGACAGTTGTCTGACAGAAACACAGAGCACTGACGTTACTACGGTGACGATCTGAGTGGAGTTGGGTATTTAATCGCAGATTTTATTGATTCTGCTCATCGATGCCACATCTGATTTAATCTTATTAATAAAGAACAGAAGCAAACTAACGGAAGTTATCAGTTAGCGCTTTTGGGATGATTATTGATAAAACATAAAATAAACAATTGTAGCATATTCAGTCTTACCAAGCATATGTTAATGTTAACCTGTTCACAGTATTCCTCCCCCTCTGGTTCCATCATTACTGAATTTTGAAGCATTATGATCAGAGCTTCATGGTAAAAGAACTTCCTCATAGCATTACATTTTTATTTAAGCAGTGACATGTAACTTTATCATAACTCAAAAGTGCTCACTCTGGTCTGCTAGACGGCTGCAATATAAACGTGTTGATGCAGTACAGAGTGAGTATTTTGGAATCAATAAGCAGAGTCAAAAAACCATGTTTCTTAATGAACTGGTTTAAATTCAGAATCTGCTCTCAATACCCAACCCTGTATTAGAGAGGACGAGACAGAAAGAGCCTGAGACGGACAGAGGACAGAAATCAGGAGAAAGACAGACAGAAACAAGCAACTAGAAAGCAGGACATAACTAACGAGTTACAGAAAGACTGAGTCACGAACAGGTAGACGCTCTAGAAACAGACAGACGGGGCAGAAATCAAAGCCATTCACGGCACCTTTTTTTTGTTTGTTTTTTTACAGCGTTTTTTGGCAAAAAACACAACACCATAACGACAGACAAGATGTGGACAGGTAGACAGACAGCAGACTGACAACAAGCTTCTGTCTCTCAGTAGCTTCCCAGTTAAACAAATTCCCAACAAAATGTGCAATTAACTTGCCCAGCACTTTAACCTCAACTACACTACTTATCTTAATCTAAAAACAAACAAACTAACAATCATGTCATTATTTTCAATAAAGAGACGTTTCTGCAACTCCAGAGTGTGAACTTTCAGTAAAAAAGGTCTCCTAAAACACTGGGCTCAACAACCTGACAGATTTACTAAAGATAAATCGTAAGACACCTGAGATTATGCATGAAAAAACAAGCTCTTAAGACACGACCTCTTTGCTATCCACACAACACGCCCAGAGAAAAATCTCTCACATTAAATGACCTCTGACACACAAGTCATATAACTCTGTGAGAGCCACAAGGTTTGCGTGGCTAAAATGAGCCTAAGAAAATCATTTCTTAAGCATGATCCAAGGCCGACATCCGCTGATTTCCTAACGAACATTACAGCTGCTGAATCAAGCCATTTTCAAAGTGACACTTGCACAAACATTTAAAAGAAATATTTATCCAAATTAAAAGCTAATTAATCATTATGATTAACTTTTTAACTTTTTTTTTTTTTTTAACTTTTACTTAAAGATTTCAGTAAAGACAGGAAAGCTGCAGTTAAATGACAAGTTAACAAAGTTAACAACATTTTAGTGTGTCTCATCTTACAGGTTTTCTTGTTTTATTTTAACCTATCTATCCTTTCTGTAGAATTTTATAATGCAGCGTTCTGTTATTTTGTTTTTTAACTGTACTGATTTATTTTCCAATTCAAAATATCTCTGATGCTATGAAACTGTGTTTATAAAAAATAAAACTGTCTGTTATTATAATAATCAAACTAACTACCATGAATATCTTCATCTTCACCAACTGCACCCTCATCGGTGTCTGTATCCTCCTCCTCATCCTTGTCTTCCTTCTGGCTCTCAGGTGTCTGTAGGCTCTGTTTGTCCTCGACAGGCTCCTCTACTGGTCCGTGGGAGACAATGTCGACATCTGTCATGTGACCAGATCAGATATATATATATATACGATTTTGTGGAAAACTTTACCATCCAAACACATGTTCTGAACAGAGGAAGAGTCCCAATGATGGCAGGTTCCTTCACAAAGTGGCTACTGTGGCGCAGTGAGTCACCTCCAGCATTCATACTAAGTGCTGTCATTCAATCACCAGAAGTCAATCAGTGACAATAAGCTCTTTTTCCCCAAAAGAAGAAAAACAAAGCAGTGGACAGTTTTGCAACTGTGGAAACAACCCAAATGATCCAAAAAGTCCAACAAGCCCAACAGAGTGCAGGCGTGTCCCTGAGACAGCCGGTCTGAAACAGCAGATCGCGTTTGAATCCTCATACAGCCCAGTGTTGATCCTGGAAACGTGGGCTTAGTGGCCACAGCTGAAACTGCAGGTCACATAACACACTTTGACTAACACAGGCCTCCCCCATCCTAAAAGAAACTGATTTAAAAAACTGACACAGAGCCAGAGAATGATTTTAGTTCTTCTTCACTACGGTGCCACAAACAGCCAATTACAGCTAGTGGTGCTCACTGACAGTGAATAAACAGTGAGATGCTACATTTCAAAGTACATACAGTTATTAATTATATTATTATAATTAATTATAATATATAATTATACACGTTTTAAGCTTGAGTTATCCATTTGTATGCTTTATTTTGTATAACTGACACAAGCTCCAAAAACAAATTTTTGTGTGCATGTGAATAAAGTCTATATCTCTAATTCCAAAGTAAAACAGTTGTCGGTCAGCTGCTAGTGCGACTGTGCTGAATTTACTGAATATAGATCAACTGATTCTCCATGAATATATATATGAATATCTCATCTGAATGTGAAACAACATCAAATGACTCTTTAAACTGCCAGCACTAACACCTGAGGGCTCCAGGTTACCATAAACCAAACAGACTTCCACTGTGACTCACAGGGAGACAGATGTGCAAAGACACCAAAGAGAGTAGCAGGCAACAGGAAGTTAGGTGGACATCATGCAGGAACTTGTCATGCATCATTAGTGCAGGATGAGGAAGTGACGTTAGCAATAACAGAAAGGACAAATAGCAGCGGAGAGGACGTGTCCGAGGGCAGACCAGAGACATGTGGACTCACCCAGACTGTTGTTCTCTTTAATGCTTTTCTCTTGTAGCTGTTCTAACCGCACTGTAAACAACAACAACAACAACAACAGCAGAGAGAAGTATTGACTGACAGGAAAACCAAGCCGAGCCTCTTGACTGGACAAAGACATGTTCTGACCCCGAGTGAAAGTGATTGGCTTGCAGGGTGCAGTCAGTTTGTTAAAAGTTAGGGGGTGGGTGGGTGGGTGTGGGGGTGGGGGTGTGTGTGTGTGTGAGTGTGTGAGTGTATACCCTGCAGGGCGGAGAGCCTCTCGTTGGTAAAGTCGTTGTCAGCCTGCAGAGCTTCGATGCGAGCCTGGAGAACCTGCTCCTTCTCCTCCATCTCCTCAATCCGCAGCTCCAACTCCCTCTTCTCCATCGCTCCCCGCTGTGTCAGCTCCTCCTGCCGGCCCTCCGCTGCCTGGAGGAGGAGATGGGGAGGAGGGTTTGAAAAGGAGGGAGTAAAGAGTAAATATTTAAACAATTATAATAAAAAGTGAGCAAGCAGCATCAACTACAGAAAACCTCACAGATCGGATTCCAGTGTCTGTGCACGTACCTTAATTTTGTCTGTGAGCTCTTTGATCTCGTTGACAGAGGCGTTGTACTTGTTGGCGAGCTCCCTCAGCTCCTCCTGGCCCCTCTCAGACATCTCCTTCAGGTGGGTGCACTCATCCTCCGTGTTACTCAGAGAGCGCTGCAGGGCAGCAGGAACAAAAAACAAAACAAACACCTTTGGGTTTCACCAGTGCAAGAGGCAATTGCCTCAAAACAACAAACTATCCTCGCAGAGTAAGCACGCAGTGTGTGTGCGTGTCCTACCTCCACCTCTGACAGCTTCCTGACCACCTCGATCTTCTCCTGCAGGACTCTCCTCAGAGACTCCTTCGCCGTCGTCTCATAGTTGTGTTTGTCCTCCTGAAGAGCCAAGAGCTCCTTACGGATCCCTTCCTCCGTCTGGGACTGTGACACAAGAACAAAGGACTGATTTGTTGCAGGAGAATTTGTCATTTCTATCATGAGATATTGTTACAGAGCCACATGAGTGTGTGTATTACCTTAGAGTAAGCCTGTAGCTGACTGCCCATCACCTCCAGTCTGGAGAGCAGACGGTCTTCATCGATCAGAGCCTGAGAAGACACACTCAGTTTACAGCTTGTTGGACATACCTGTTCATTTCGTATGACATAAAAGGGGACCGCGTGACAAACACAACAGCAAGCGATGGTTTTTGTGATAGATTTGCAGATAGATGGATCTGAGCGATATTTGTTTGCTGGACAGATTAAAATCACCAAAAACACTATCCTAAGTCTTAACAACCATTTTGATTTTGTGATTAAGAGTATTCACAAGCTGGAACATACCTTTTATACAATCATTCTACTATAACAAAACACTGCAAGAACAGATGATCACGGCTTCACGTGATACGGAAAACAATGCAGAGAATGTTTGAGTGAGTTTCTGACACACACTGAAACCAGATGGAGTTACACCCCTGAGGATGTATCATGACACTTGTACCTGTCTGTATCACAGTACCGGGCTATTGTATGATAATGTCATTTCCTACCTGCCAGCTGCTCTCTGAGGCCTCCTGAGTGTTGGCTAGCAGACGCTGCAGAGTGGCTAACTTCTGCTCCAACATCTGTTCTCTGTGTAAGGCCTCCTGCCAGAGGGAGAGAAATAGATAATCAATTTTTCAAATGAGAAAAATAAGAAAATCAGGAGCGTTAATCTTCAATGAACTCTGCGCAGCTAGTCTCTTATGCTGTTGTTGCTTTTAATTTCACAAGTGAATAGCTTTGCAGTATCTGTACATCTGACAGCTGACTCATGTAGCTTTGAAAAAGTGCATCAGAGGGCATTAACGATCAGGTCTCTTTCATGAGGAAATGAAATCATTTGGCCTACAAGGGGAACATGTTTTGATCAGAGTTCTTCATAAATGAAAAAGACAAGGTTACATAAGTCTTTAGCAAAAGATACCGCAGTACTTCCTTTCAGAAATAATTCCACCTACTCCTCAGCTTTAGTTCTTTTCTGCGCTTCACTGATCACAGATCATTACTGCTCCTCTCAGAATGGACATTTGTGTGGTCTCCTCTCCTGTTATGTTACTGGTGGTTTTTATACTTCAATTGGCCTGATTCTGAATTGTGGTTAATGAAAAATGGACGGTTTGCGCTACGTAATTAAGTCACTCCTGATCAGCGAGACAAAGTCATCCCAGATTGTTAAATTCTGCATCGTTCCCCTCAATGCTGAAATTGTTCACAGCGCTTTAGGTTGCCTGAATTTGTTGTGCTATACCACATGTGATGGCTTTAGTATGTCTGATCTATTTTTAGTGTAGTTCCACAATACGGCCAGTAGGTGTCAGTAAGTTACCTGTAGATACTGGGAGAGCTGGAACAGTTCCTGAGAATACATACTGGGAGTGTTGGCTGCAACCTAAAAAGGACACACACACACAAAATGGTAACACGGTCTTCATTCAGCCTTGTGTTTGACTCGAAGGTTAACAAATAGATGAAAAACCAGAGGTCAAAAGCATAGTCTACTCTGTACAAACACACACAGAGTAACACAGAGTAGAAATGCATAAATGCATCTGAATTTCTCACTCCAGGTCCTAACTGTACCTCTGAATTTAACACCCAGACATGAGATTCAAATCCACCTAAACATCCTGAAGCATTTCACAACCAATGGTGCTCCAAATGTACGCTAACATTTTTTTTTATTATTTTTTTTTTAAGTCTGACAGTGATGAAAGCATCATGACCCCTTTGGCCCCAACACTTCTGACACTGATCCTGATCACACTTTGGTGAAACCACAGCTACATGTGGTCTGTCCAAAAACCACAAACTAAGTCTGTGTATTCAATACACTTCTACTTTTAGTCAATGTGACAGCCTCTGTGTGTGTGTGTGTGTGTGTGTGTGTGTGTGTGTGAGCAAGAGAGTCCATGATTCAGTTTGCGTGTCTTTTGAGCCCCAGGTGGTGGAAAGATCCTGCTTTAGGACACTTAATTATGGTGGAGAAAAAGTGGTACAAATCTAATCACAGCTCCTCCTTGAGACAGACACACACACACACACACACACACACACACACACACACACACAAAGCTCCAGCCTACATTCCTCAGACATGTTACACTGAGGCCCTGTTGTTCTCACTGTTTGAGGGAAACACAGAACAGGGTGAGGCAGCAGAGAAAGTTAACATGGTGCGGTTTGGTTAAGCACACTTTAACAATTAGTCTGGCATTGTTCAGTACAATATCAAATGATAAAAGTACACCCCCTCACACACACACATGTGTTTTCACTGAGCAAACAAAGTTCTCACATCTTACGTATTGCCTAAATACAAGCAACCATACAATAAACTTGTCCCTCAGAGCAGCATGACTTCAGCCCACAGAGAAGATCCCATGTCATGATCCCACAGTGTCAGAACCCAGTTTCACCTCCGAACAGAGAACAAGACTTATGGGACAATGTTTTAACTTTGGTGGACAAACATTTAAAGTTCAGCAAAAAAATCAGACTGAGTCATCTCTTTTTATAGTCAATCAAAGCATGCATTTTTAAAAAGACTGTTAATGATACGTGAAGTCTACATGTCATGGGCAGACAGTGTGTTGTTACAGTGTTACTGCAGAGTATGGACCAGTAACATTTACACGCTGTTTAATGTGCTTCAGCTGACCAGCTAATTAGCTATCTGGCCCGCAAACAGGCCAGAGCAGCGTACTTTTCCCTGGTGAATGTTTGGTTGCTCGTTCAACAAGCTAAGGTTCAGAACGAGATGTGTGGTCGTGTTTGTAAGCCAGATAGGGAGGCTGTAGCAGGAAAGCTGCTATGTTGTCGTGTAGCTCCTGTCTGGCTCAGTGCGACCATCTGCTCTGCCTATGACAGCACGCTGACATTGCTGCTGTATGCAAAACTTGACTGACTGTAATAAAATAAGGTCTCAATGGAAGCAGGTACCAGAACCATACTGCATTACATGCCACTATGCTGCTACTCTTTTCACACCTTAAACATTTGTGTTCAATGCTAATTGCTAACGTGCAATATTGACTGCAAAGTATTTATCATATTCACTGTATGTTTTATATATTTTATTTTATTAGTAATTTTTATCTCCCGTGTTTTATGTTTGCACCTAAGCACCTTACAGAGCTGCTCTACCAATTTCATGGTTTGCTGTGTCTACAATGACAATAAAGGTATTCTGTTCTATTCTGAATGCAACACGAAAGGCTGCCATCACAAAACAAAAAAAAAAATATATCAGAACTTCTCCCTTTGGCTTCTCACTTACTTCTCAAAGAAGAAGAGCACAAATGATTTACAGAGCAGTGTATGTATGCCATACGAATCTAAAATTTGTGTAATTTCTGTTAGACTTTAAATACTCTGTTGTCAAGTAAAAACTTTGCCTCCTGATAACATGAAAGACTTCAGTAGTGTGGAAACAGAAACTGGCAGCAATCCCTGCATTCCTCTATCAGCTGACTACTCCAATCTGTGTGTGTTTGCGTATGTGCGCACAAAGACTACTTATGTCTGCAAAAACCACCCAACACACAGAGAGCAGCATGCATACAAATCTGTGACAAACAGCTTGCACACACAGGACGACACACACATTTCAGTTCTTACCTTGTCTACAGGTAGTGGTAATGGAGTCTGGATAACACTGAAAGAGGAAGAAGATGAGAAAACACTTTGTCACCATGGAAACAGCAGGGAGTGAAGACACATGGAGTAACCACGGCGACAGAGAGAGAAAAAAAAAAGTTGTTCTTAAAGGCCTTGTGGCACTTAGTTTTTACTCTCTTATCTTTTTTTTTTTTTAAACAAAAACTACATCTCAGCACATTGAAGCTGATGATGTGTCAAATCAAATCATGTTTATCTATGGTCCAGGCTGCACACGCGCACACACGAGCACAAACACACGGGAGGGAATACTTTACAAGAGTTCAACTACAGCCTTAAAAAAGACCAAGTTCAATCAGCACCTGCAAGGGTCACAAGAAAACAAAACATTAACAACAACAAAACATCGAGTTTTACCCAACAGGGTTTTAACTATAGGACTGTATTATTACTTGTTTCTGCCATTTTGTCCAGCTGCTGTTTAATTTCAAGAAGAAATGTTGTCATCGAACGCACACAGACGAATAGGCTTTGCAGAAGGGGTAAATCAGTGTGTTACGGTTGCTGAACACAGCCGGTCGATCATTAAGATGGACAAGGATTCCTTAAAGTACAATTAAAGTCAATGAGGGATGTGACAGCTCACTTACACACACACAGAGCAGCCTGAGGCCAGTTTTCAAAAACAAAAGAACGGCCTTTGCAAAAGTACTGGCAATTATGTTCCTTCAGAGAGAAGGAAGATGAGTGAGAACCTGATTATCAAGAGGGGAATTAAACCTTTTTGATCCATTATATGTTGCTTTAAGGTACAACCAATCAACTCACTCACAAACTTAGGTGTGAAACTGATTCCTGTGGCTGTGTCCCTGGATTTATCTACACAGTAACGTTTATTTTAAACAGGTAGCTTTTGAGGTCCATTCCTGCCTGAATGCCAGTGATATACATAATTGTTTTGGCTATGTATAGAACACCATTCATTGCAGGCCATTTGATGCATCAGAGGAAATTAAACCAACCAGAAACAGATGAGAATCCATGTGGGCTTTTTGTTCACACAGCACTAAAACAACAGCAGGTCTGAGTCACACTGTGGGGAAAATTGGCCACCATTTGTATGAACATGACCTCTGTGGAGATATTTATCCAAAGTGCGATATCTTCCAGCAGCACAAGGTCACACAGGTTTGCTTTAATGGGGGGCGGGGGTGGTGTTGAAGGTAATCCAGAATTAACCTGGGAGCACTCAGAGTTCAGTAGTGAAGGTAAACTTGACTCTGGGGGAAAATATAATCCAACTCTGTTAATATGTAACTACGAACCAGCAGGAGAGGCGGAGAATGTAGCAGCTTCCTACAGCAAGTGTATAAAGGAATAATAAATCTCTCAGTGAATACATACTACAACACTTCAGATGCACTGACTTCGTCCCTAATATATTCCTCCACCAGTGAACTACACTTGAGGTCATGGGGGGGGTCACACACAAAGTCACACTTGGCTCATGTATTGTCAGGTTATCTGAAAACACAGCTTTCTCTGGGCTGTCAGAACTTATGTTACCAATTTAAACATTTCTAAATCCTTTTCATTCATTCATTAGTGATGGCTGCTTTGTACTCAAGGTCAAAGCTTCAGTAAGTCAACTGGATAAAACATATGTCAAAGAATAAACCAATAACTACTTTTAGCACCAACAGTGCAGGTTCTTTGCAGAGATCAGGGTTTCTGCTGCTGCTCTCCTTCAGTGTGACAAACTACTTCCACAGAGCAACATCATCCGTTCTGTGATTTCACTGTGCTGAGCTCAGTGTTTTCGTGTCAGAGCTGCCCTACACTGAGCTCTGCTGCATGTCCATCGCCTCACACTCAGGAAGAATTCCAAGCATCCATCAGGTCGTAGAAACTTCAACGTTTCGCATGGTTCAAGACTTTTAATCTCTAATCTGGTGTTTTGTTTTTCTAATAAGCTTCTGTGAGCTGTGACAGCAGATCGTTTTGACCTACATTTCACATCAAAATACACAAAGAAACAATCGTGATGATGTGTAGTAAACTCTGCAGAGAGGCAGACTGAAAGAAACTGGCTGGATGAAACTGGAGTGCACTTTTGCCTTCAAATTAGAGTTTTAGTTGCTTTTTCCAGGAGCCAATTAAAATAATTATTAAATGATGGATACTAGCAGTTCAGCATTTATTGTGCAGCAGTTTTATGTTCCAACGTCTTGCCAACTGCTGGACACTGGTGGTGTGAATTGCTGAAAAGGGCTCTTGAGCTTAATGACTTCATCTTACTGTGCGGTTCAAACAGTTTGTTTCTGCTACATTCATTCAGTCACAGCGGTCTGTCACACTTTAATCGTCATCACCACAGCAATCACTGTGCATAATGATGTCTTAATTATCCCCACCGGCAGCAGCTGTTCTGTCACTCAAACTGCATCATCACAGCAGGAGATGCCCAATACATGACTTATTTATTTATTCTCACCAGTTCATGAATCCAATTGCCCTTTTCCACAGTA
Organism: Scatophagus argus; assembly: GCF_020382885.2. Lineage (NCBI taxonomy): Eukaryota > Metazoa > Chordata > Actinopteri > Scatophagidae > Scatophagus > Scatophagus argus. The sequence continues at coordinate 24,226,130 of NC_058495.1, read as the reverse complement.
GGAATTTGACAGCCTGTAAGGTGCTGCTTCACAGAACCTGAACTCATGGCTGGGTTTTTACTTGTGTTTCCAATTTACAAACAGGGATGTTTGCACATGGAGGTCATTAAAAAGGATACAGTAGATCTGCCCTCATCATTTTTAGCTGTGCTCACAGCATGGCTCCAGGGATGCCAATGTTAGCCTGTCTGCCATTCAGTTGGCCCAAACTAATAATAATAATAACAACAGTACAACTGTTGGATGGATTGACACAAACATTTACACAAACCACAAGTCTGTCATGATATCTAATTCCCACTACAAGGACCAACATCTGTGCTGGATTATTTACATTACATTATCTGTGTATTAAAAAATTATCAATATATATATATAAATAATCAAATATACATTTTTTAGATAGCACAACACATTCACAGAGATCAATTTCAGATATCTTGATTTCCTCTGGCACCACAACAGGTTCATGTATTTGAGGTTGTGTAGTAAAAAGCATCTGCCACTGGACGGATTGTCAGTCATGTTCCCCTAAAGATGAATTGTAATGACTCTGGTGAGTTTTTGTCTAACACTGATGTATGGCTATATACCCACAAAACTAATGATATTCCTCTGTACTTTGTCTTCAATGCTAATTAGCAGATGTTGACAGTGAACATACTAAACATTATACCCCAGTAAACGTCCGTATGTTTGCATCATCATGTTGATGTTGACCTTTAGCCCAAAACACTTTTGTGCCCAGGTACAGCTTCACAGAGCCGCTGGCATGACTGCAGGCCCTTCGTTTGGTGATGTGCTGTTTGGTATGCGACAGAAGTAAACACCTGTGGGACTGACAATAACAGAAGTAGTGCTGGGGGATCCTGGTGGTCTATGAGTTTTAAGACCCTAAACACAACAATCCAGTTCAGCCATAGACTTCTCTTGCAGAGACTATAACTTTCATGACGACCATGAAAAATGGACCCGCACAACAGGTGTCCTCAGCAAACTCGAACTACATCAAACAAATCATTTTCAGTCATCATCAGACACTTAGTGTGAAAACCAGATCAGACCAGCTCCAGAATATCACACATTAAAAAGATAGAGAAAAAAAATCCAGCATTTAACATGACCTAAATTCTCAGCTCTTAAACTATGGCTCACAAAGCATCAAGTCTGCCTACACATACATACACACACACACACACACACACACACACACACACACACACACACACACACACACACACACACGCCAAGTGCAGCCGGTCCAATCAGGCATCCACATCAGACTTAGCTGAGTGCGTTTGCATGCGGTCCAACAGAGACTGGAGAGGCTGATGATGGAAAACACTGGCAGTAGTTTCCATCTGCATCCTGCTCAGATACTTTGGGAAGCTCTCTTGATGAACATTTTGACCTGTCACACATATGGCTCAGCATCACACCTCAGCACAAACCATCAAACACCTATCAAGCACCAGAAGCTAGCACCAAATGTCTCTTCTTTACTTTATCTTTTCTGTTTCTAAATTTTGCCAACTTTACTTAGTACAACAATTCTGAGATCTATAGATACATGTATACTAACAACTTATCAAGGGAAAAAGCAAGGTATTTGCCGTTTTCACCCTGACAATGTGGTGCTTTTCTCTGGTTCATATCATTGTAAAGCTTTGTAACTTGCAAAGAGTTAGCTCTTTCAAGGAAGACCAAAGTTCATTTCCTGGATTAAAGAGCTGTCCTTTCCTCTGTCTCTGGAGAAGATTACTTACATTTCCAAAGGTACACAGCCGCTCTATGAAAACATATGAGGTCCTTTTACTCAGTACATGGAGAATGCAGATTAAAGTAATTAGCTTAATGTGGCTGGTGAAGTATTATTGTAAGTGGTCCTCTGCAGAGTTGCCTTTTATCCAACTGTTCAGTTTCACATGAATTATACAGAGCTCTCTTTGGCAAACTCAACAGTCATCTGAACGTAACGAGAAACAACCCGTGTTGTATGCTCTTTAACAAATATCTAGCACTTCAGATGTCCAGCATCATTTCAGGGCAGGATGGATATTATTTTCTGCCCCATTCACAGACAGAATTAACAGTTCAACTTTCATATTCTGCCAGAACACAAAGAAAGAGAGCCTTTATCATTACAGTATTTAGTTATAAAGCTAGAACAAGCAGCAGCATGTCAGGACCGTCTGAACCTAAAAATCCTGGCTCAGATTCTGGACAGCACAGACGTTACCTGTCACCGTCTTCTTCCTGTGTATCAGCCGGCGATTTATCACAGGACAAAGTTCACTGTTCGGCCTCTATCTCAGCCTGACTCAGCTACTCCCCTGAGAAAATGGATCCTTCCCCGCTACTTCATTTTCTCCCCTAGTTTTAGACCAAGCAGCTGATTCCTTTCTTTTCCACAGCATGAGTGAAGTCATTCCATAACACAAACTTTCTTTCTTTCCTTATACTTTCTGCCCCTCCTCCCCTCTGGGCAAAACAGATGATTTTCTTCTTTTAACTTGTGTGAGTTACTGTAGCTCCACCCCTGTTGGCAGTCACTGTGAGGAAATAAACCCCTCTCTATGGTATGTGGCTGGCTGAAGGTGTGCTGGACAACTAACCTGCCACTGCATGGGCGGGTGGAGTCATCATTTTTAGTATCTCATCTATTTAAAAGCTGACATTCGATGGCTCCACTCAGGTGGGAGAGAGCCATGGTTCTGAAAATGAAACATCCTCTCTGAACACGAGTGAGAGAGTGTAGGTCATTTAAGGAAGAGATAACAGTCTGATAAGGGAAACAAAGGTGAGCTATTGTCATGAACAACAGTGACTGGAGATCAAAAAAATGGTGATTAAACCTGAAACAGATCTGAACGAGGTACCTCACATTTTTATCTGCTGGAATTATTATTCCAACATAGAAGCTCCACATTTCCTGAAACGCCAAGCAAAGCAGAATTACAGCTGTAATTTACAACTAGCTCTGACTCATGAATTGGATCTTTTTGTCATGTTCTCCTCTTGGTGATATTGTGAAAGCATGACTCTGTATTGAATCACAGGGGCGCAAAGCTGCTGCACAAATTTCAAACTTCACTGGCCACACCCAAATCAATGACATCACAGCAGGTGGTGGCATTAGATGGAAAACACAATATGGGTGTGTTCACACACTTTTTCCCCACTGCCTTTTATTCTCCATGAAAACTAATTAAAGTGACAAGAGAGAGCACATACTGCAGCTATTTAAGCCATTACTTCCACCAGTAAATTAATCTACTGTTTTCATGTTAGGCATAAACAGAGTTGTGAGGAAAAACACAGCTGAATCAAGTTTCCAAGGGACACATATTTTGTCTCCTGTATGATCACAGATGCTTTGCTCACACACAGAGGGCGACTGTTCCTGGCAGAATTCCAGATGGCTAATGCTAACACCAAGGAACAGACACATTCTTCAGCTATTAATAAATCTGTCTGATTTAGCTTCACATCACTCTCTCCCCAGCTGCACTGTAAAAAGACAGGGCTGCAGCGCGTAGACTTAAATACAATTAGAAGTTAAGGCTGTCTTTGCTTTAAGAAAATGTTAATTCATTAAAAAAATGCTACATTGGACAAAGTTTTTGTCACGTATCCCGGATATGTAAGCCTGTGATGGTAAAATGTACTCCTGTCCCTACAAGAGATATTTTTAATAAAGTATTGATCGATCAGTAATATCTTAATTCTATGAACATTGTATTCACATGAACCTGGCAAATTCAACCAGGAAGTATTTGTACAATCCTGAGACATCGGTTACACATCAGTAGTTTGGATAATCTGTGAGGTTACACCGCAAAACACCAAGTTCAGAATAGAATGTGGTGTTAACACTGATGAAAAGTTGAAGGTTTGAGTTAATCTAAGCTATTTAAGCAGCCACAGGTCTTCATCTAACCAGCTCAGTGGCGAATTTACATCTCAGCTCCGGGCATGAAGATATGCTAGTGTTCCGTTGGCTATAATGTATATTTTTTGTAATATACATGATTCAAATGGTCAACATTTTATCTTGTTGGAACTAGTGGTGATGATGGCTCGCCTCAGCTTTTCAGAGTTTTATAGTTGTTTATAGTCTCATTGTTTAGTTGTCTCCAATTTAGACAATCTGCTCAGCACCCAACACCAAACTGACACAGTTGGCGAGTAGCTGGTGACTCTACTGGGACGCTTAGCAGCTAAAGAGACAAATATTTCCCTCAGGAGTTGATAAGCGATCAAAAACAGCTAAAATAAGATTGTGTCTGAAGCATGTAAGTGTAAGTGGTGTTTTGGAAATCAACTCTTCGTTTGCCAACACAGACAGCAGGAGCAGAACAGACTTGAAACTCGTTAATTCAGTCTGTATCGTATCCATGCGGGTCAGGATGCTCGTTTGTGTTTTCCAGGCTGAAGACTGGACAGCAGGGCAGCAGATGGCACTGCCCACCATGGCACTGTGCCGCAGCATAACACACACACACACACACACACACACACACACACACACACACACACACACACACACAGATTCCACATGGCATCTATAGCAGCCAATTACAAACTCACTCCACTCTCTCTCAGAGACACACACACACACACACAGGTGGGACTCCCAGTACAGTAGGAAGTTCCATGGTGGGTCAGCTGCTGGTCTGCCCATTTAACTGTACGTACACACACACAGACACACACACACACACACACACACACACACACACACACACACACACACACACACACACCTGTGGTGTCGTGGTGCCGTTACTATAATGTGTAACTCACAGCATGAACCCACATAAACATCAAATGACCACTTGTCCAACACCAACAATAGTTCTTAAATGTTGTCATAAAGATCAACACACAGAGACTATTTCCCTCACAGCTTGTTAACAAACTGATTATCCTCACCAACAACCAGACTGACACTAATCACATTACTATGAAAGCAGAAATCTGGTGTGTGTGTGGAAGTAGTCTACTAATACCATCACAAACTGGTTCATTCCGTCCAGTGACAATGTGGGACAAACAAGCAGTTTCAAACAATTTCATTCAAACCATCTAACATTCGCGCTCGCCATAGGATTTGTAAGGACCAACATAAGCAATTAATTTATCAGTATTAACCAACTGAGACTGCTTACTCGCTTCGTCTGCGTGCCTCCATCCCATCAGGTAGGAAGAGTTTGATTGTTGACACAATGCAGCCATGAGTGACTGGAAAGACAAACAGAAAACCACCACGTTAATGTACAATACTTCAGTACTTGTTACCAGTTCTGAGTCAGAGTTCCACAATGAAGTTATCCTGAACTAGCATCCACTAGCTCTGAAACTGCAGAACTGCTGTACAGTTACCACTACAACACATTTTAGTACCAGACATCGTGTTGTTACGGGGGCGAAAAAGCTAAACAACTGATCTCTTTACTGATCGAGATTATTCCGATGACTGCAATACTCGAGACAAATACAAGCAGTCAAGTGTGTGTGTTTCTGCTGTCCCCTGCTGACAAGTTTCCCCGTTTCCTGTTCCTACTTTCATTTGGTAAAGGGTTTCTGTCCAAAGAGAATTAATTTGGGATCCTGGTTCAGTGTCTTATTCAAGGAAACTCTGACATGTGAACAGAGGACACAACAATACAGTATTTGACAGACATGAATTTACATTGGGCCGTCACTATGATGGATAACATCACTCAAGCGCATTTCATGTACCCTGCCAACTCATTTTCATTGTTAATGAAAAAAAAAAAAAAAAAAAACAGTGACTGCCCAGAACAAAATGCATACAAAAATTTAAGACTGTACAGCACGCATTCATAAAGGACACATGATTTTTAGTTGAAGAGCTAAAACCTGTAAGCACACAAGGTCTCTTGTACTCTTCCTGAGAAAATGAGCAGCAACTTGTGGTGTAATTTTGTGTAATTCTGTGGTTTAGCAGGATTGGATTCTGAACTGTAAACTGGGATAAACAGAAAGAGTAATGTTTACAAAAGGGTTAGGTCTTGGGTTAGGGTTAGTAAGAGTAGTCTCATATGAATGAGGTCCAACGCAGACAGAATATGAACAGGGTTTCCAGGATGAAAGCAGTATTAGTGGAGCTGAAAATTTGACCTGGATATCAGCTATACAAAGCATACCGTCTATGACCTAAGTATAATGAGCCCTAAGGTACCCTCAAGGGTTAGTCAAGTGTAATCATTTCAGGGATATATGTGTGCATTATCAACCACAGGCCTGATGGAGGAAGGGCAAACCTTTCTTTGTTCTACCCCACCATAACCATGTTTTTCTGAGTCTTTCCGTCCTGCATCTCTCCCACCATAACGTCAAACAAAACAAACTGTTTCAGTGTATTAAAAATACTATTCATTTTAACATGCTACTGCATGCAAATATATTTCTCATATGCACGTACCTTTGCGTGTGTTCTCAGTGACGTCGACGCCAAACTGAATGATGTCGCCGGAGAGAACCTCACACGGCGGACTCTCCTCCGAGCCGCGACTCAACCTCTGGCTGTTGATGAAGGTCCCGTTGCTGCTTTTAGTGTCCTGCAGGTAGAACTGACACACAAAAACACAGCAGGTCACAACCATGTGAAGAAATCCAGAAAACACTGTTACAAGAACAAGAAACATGAACTGTTGTACTCATTGCAAGTAAATAGAGTCAAGTTGAGACTATTAAGGACACTGTCAGAGGGAGAGAAACAATGTGATGCTGGATGACAATAAACATTCAGCTGCAGCTCATAATTAAATTTCACAACCGTCAATAGTAATTTTCAGACTCTATACATCATATTAGTGCTTATGCAGTATTACAGCAGCCAAGCCACACCCAGTCTGTTAACATCAGCCTTAAGGATGTAACGAGACACGGAAGTCACAGTTCAATTAATACTTGCATCTTGGTGTGAAAAAAATTTTAAAAAAGAAAGAAGAAAGACAGACACTAGTGCAAGAAACTGGAAATACAATTAGAAAAAAAAGACTGTACATAAAGATAAGTGTTTCAATTAATTCCACTTGGGCTATATTTAAAGAGTCAAAACACCCAAATTCCTGTCGTGCACTACAGTGAGGCAACACAGATCTGCTGTTTTTTGTGTACTTCGTAAGTCTCTCTGCTGTTGCTGTAGCTGACCGGGAACCTGAATTTTCCCCAAAGAACAGATTTAAAAAGGGAGCAAACCCGTTTTCCAGCTACCCCGTTTTATTTGCACTTGCTGTGATTGCTACTTGCTGTATTACATTACATTATACTGTATGTAATGAAATGTATGCATGCATACATTCATAAACTACCACAGGCATGTAATGCAGTCACTTGTATACTGGCAGCTCTGCACGGCTGTACTTGAGCTACAAGTTCCCAAAGGCAAACACTGAAACACTGAAAACACACGCTCACAGCGACAGTGCTAACAGGCTGGCATTCAGCAGGTCAGCTTATCTTAGTTCAGCATGTTAGCATGCAAACATTTGCAAAATACAAAGAACAACTGAAACTGATTGGAATGTCATTAGTGTTGCAGATATTTACCCAAAGTTTTGGACAAATGGAAATTTGAACATATAAAGGCAACAGATGAGAAGTCCCATAAGGACCTTTGGCTGTGTGACTAGTGGTTCATAATTTAACCCCAAGGCAACAGTTATGTCCACAGCTCTGAAATATACATTGATGCTGGCAACACAGCAACATCAGGCGCACAGCACGAGCACCACGAGGGCAACAACAACTACGACAAGAACGCCAACAGCAAGCATACATTAATTCATTAATTACATTAACTCACTTTCATTCAGAAAAACACACCAATGCATACAATGAAATCAGTGACATATTCACAGACATGGAAATAAAGAGTATGTGCACACACACATAACATACAAACATAAACCTAATGCTAGAACACATACAGACACAGTAAGGTATAAATTACACGATACACACACACACACACACACACAGTTAGCCATCTGATCTGGATGCCTGAGGCCTCCCTGTCTGTCTCGTTCCAGGAGTTTCATTCATCAGCTCTCAGTTCCCCGTCATGACTGAAAACCACTGTCGATCTACCAGAGAGGGAAACATATACTGAACACTGAATGGAAGAGAGAAGGACTGAAGGAGGAGGGAGGGAGGGAGAGAAAGAGGGAGAGAGAGAGAGAGAGAGAGAGAGAGAGAGAGAGAGAGAGAGAGAGAGCTGCTGAGACAGGTTGGCTTCGCCGTTTAGGCGAATGCAGTGTGATACGAAAAGCTACCAATTCACAGATGATGATAGCTACACACACACACGCACGCATCGACACACAGTTACCTCCTGTCCCCATGGTAACCTGGAGACAGGGAGGGAGGGACCTAACTATAGAGCTTTTCACCCAGCAACAAAACACACACACACACACACACACATATATATAAAACGCAGCACATACCTCACATATGGCTCTCACACATTTATATCTGGTACATCCATCTCACTCACACTCACACACACACAGAAAACATGACATCATCGACCTGAGAGCAGCACACTGCTGCTGTAGTCGCAGCCCAGTAAAAGTAACATTTTGTCTGCATCATGTTTTGACTAGTAAAGCATTTGGCATGTTGACATTCACTCGTTACGCAGCACTAAAAGCAACACGTCACAAGACCAATAAGTAATAAACATCACTAACACACAGTCCTTTAATTCCATTGAAAGGGACCGCTGAAGCAGCTCAGCAGGGGTCTCAGTGAGGAGGATCCTTTAGAAATACCAAAAATCCGACTCAACTCAACAATACAGTCTTTTACTGACTGATGAAACCTGTTGGTAAAAGATTACTCAGCTGTGCATAAGTAAGAACAACATTTTCACCATCTAAAGAAACCACTTTTCTATCCAGGGAAATGAATAAAAGCTTTTCCTGCCACATTCAGAGGAGCTCCCAGTGTCTTTCTCTCCATTACCAGTTGTTGTCCGACATCAGTCAGCATTTGATCTGCTGAGCTAATTTTAACGCCTAAACCTCATGCCTCATACAGGAAGTCCCTTTCATTTCCACAAACAAATTTTGGACTTATGTTTATGAATGACAGTTGCTTCGTTTCCTCATTTACCAGAGTTAGAGGGTCGGCTAGCAGTTCATCAGCAGCCGGTGCTCTTCCCCACTCAGTTCTCATCCCAGCTGACTAACCATGAAACACCTGTCACATCAGCACTACAGACACTCCAGTCCTCTTAAGTGTCCCGATGACTGACTGACTGACTGCTGAATGAAAAGAATGAACGAATGAAATGACAGATTCACAGGTTAACTCAGGAAACTGATGAAAAGTGACTGATTTAAAGTGCTGAGTTCAGGTGTGTTGGTCTTACGGTTTATCTGATGTTCCCTTTTGAAACACAGACACAACAACACACTAACCATGGACATTAGCTGGGCTTCCTTCTATGTGTGTGTGTGAGTGTGAGAGTGTGTGTGTGTGTGTGAGAGAGAGAGAGAGAGAGAGAGAGAGAGAGAGAGAGAGAGAGAGAGAGAGAGAGCGGGTAAGAGGGAAAAATTCCTTCCCTATTCAGTCAGCTGGTAAAGTCAACTGCCACATGCCAACATCCACACAGTTCACTACTGTCTCCATCGCTTCCTTTGCTCTTTCAACTTCTCTCAAAAGAATTATCTGATTTACTACAGCTCCTCTTTTGACCTTCATGTCTGCTGCACAAGTGCACACAACTACGGTAAGTATGATAGATCAAAACTGAAGCAGGGAGTGGATCTGTAAACTTTGATGGATTGTGTGAAATAGGTCTGATGACGGTTTTCAATATTGATTTATCTGTTAATTATTTTCTTGATTAATCAGTTAGTTGTGTGTGTATATAAGAAAATCAGCATTTTTCTTCTTAAAAGATTATGCAAATCAATCAATCAATTATAAAAATAGACAATGACAACTAATCAGTTAAGAACTGCAGCTGACAAAAAAAAATTGCAAAGAATTAATTGAGCTTTGTGTACTCAAAGAAGAAAAGGAATTTTGGAATTGAGAAATAGTCAACCCTATCGACACTTTCGACTATTTTTTCACCAGCACCGACATTCCTGCACCACTGCCACCCACAAACAGAACATTTCTCGGAGAAACACTGCATCCCTTCATCCCTCTCTGTCCTCCTCCTCCCTTTCTCCCTCCATCCCTCCTCCCTCATTAGCGTCAGCTAAATGAATGCCATGTAATTGTGTTTGGATTTTAATTTGCCCTCAGCCTCCAAAAACGGTACGAACCATCAGCTGGCAGCCAACAGGCACGACAACTACTTAACCAGTCAGGAGGTCGACACATGACACCAGTTTGGTTGGCCACTGCACAGACACACATCCCCACATACACACAATGACTTAACAAAGAGATATTAGTCGTCAGCTGACAGATAAACTCTGAGTCTGTATTTGTTAAGTCTTTAAGAACCACCATGAGAAGTGGCAAAAATACTTTGACCTCAGAGTACAACATGTGTGCTTTATGTTCACTCTGCAAGAGAAAAAAAATTATTACACTGAGAAAAGTCTAAGTTTTTGTGAGTATGTATAAAATGAAGTCAACACATTTGTAAACCAACACATATCATCAAAACCAAAGAGCTGCAACAAAAGTGCATAAAATATGGATGTTGCATATTCTAAAATGTGCATTGATTTGTGCACATCCAGCTGCATCGAACAGTTATGCTGTTGAATAATGGCCAGAAAACATAATGATGCCACGGTGAAGTTGACCTTTTAGATATAAAATGTCATCACTTCATCATATTGAATATCTGTGTGAAACTGTGTGATAATCAGTACATTAATTCTTTAGTTAAGGCTAAAAACATACTTACGAGGTCACAGTTACCTTTGACCACCAAATTCTAATCTCTGAGTCACAGTGGACATTTCTGCTAAATTTGAAGAAATTCCCTAACGGTGATCCAGAGATTTCACGTTTACAAGAATGTGAACAGTTTGTGCCTTATTGACCAGTGAAATAAGTTACAATTTATATGTTATTAGTTGTTACATTTTAACTTACCATATGGCCTAAGTGTAACACCTTCCAAAAGTACATCACAATATGCCAATTACCTAACCCTCGATAGCATGTGGCCTTCTTTTGAAAGAAGATTTTGTAAATGTAAGCGACAGTCGTCATGGCATAAAACCAAACATCTGCAGATCTTCACAAGACTTGATAGTCTAACACTGGCATTGCCGCCAGCGCTGATTTCTATTTTGTTTTGTTTTTTTAAACCAAGTTTTGTAAGTATTCTTTGAAGGGAGACAGAAAAAATGTGAACCTTTTATCCAGATAACATCTTTGAAAAGGAGTGCTTTTCAAAGCCATACATCCTGTAGTTCCTCATCAACTGAAACAGATTTTTATCCAATCATTTACCACCTGCTGGTACCTGCTTGTCCATCCTAACAGGTAAGAACAGCTCTGTGACTTTCCTATACACAGATAGGATGATTTTCCTTGAGTTGGGAAAGATGATAAAATACTTTATCTGACACACTGAGAATCTTGGGCCAGTCACAACAGATTTCTTACTCAACTTGATGAACTTGTTTAGTGAACTCTCACAACTTAGCAGAAAATACTGAAGTAAGGCAGGAATTATGCTTGAAGGTAATGTAGTGTAATGTCAGTTGTTATTGTACAGACTAATGAGTAACTAAAGGTCAACATCAGAAGTCACTGCCACAAAAGTCAAGAGGAAGGTCAAAAGGCAGACAAAGAAGAAAACACTGAATTTGTGTTAAATATTAGTGCCAGTAAAAGTCTAAAGAGGCTCTTTTGTGGGGCTGGATATCAAAGGATTGGTCACACCACAGGATTGGAGCTGATGCATGACATTTTCTCCACACTTTCATACTCAGTCACGCTGAAGGAAGCGAGTCATGACTGGCACAATAAACCTGATATTAGCACTGGGATAGAGGCTTATTAGACTGGAGAATGAGAGAGAAAAACACACCAGCAATTAATAACTGTCACCTTTCACACATGGAACCTGTAACATTCCTGGTTTCCTCCATCTGTTTAAGCAATCTATTTTTTGCATTCACGCATAGGTCTCTGGACTGTTAAAGCTAGAGATTTCCTGAGCAAGATTTATTTTGGCCCTTATTTCTTAATACTGTCCGATCTGATTTTTATAGCCTTACTTCAATGTTCAGGCATTATGCAGCTAACACACTGAAATTACAGCTTTCATAAGCTACTTCTCCCAAATATTGAAGATTCAAAAATGCAAAGTATATAATCTTAAATCACCTTTAAGATATGAATGAAAGATTGAGCGATTAGAATGCAAATCCTGAAATTGATATGGCACAACTGGCTCAAGAGAAGACCTTTATTGGAAGTAGTGGGAGCTACAGTGACACTTGTGGTTGGACAGTGGTTTCACCCAGTGGGGCTTCTCATAAATGATCTTTGGTGGAGTACAGATGCCAGTTTGGAGAAAGCACACAAACTTGACAACAGACAAGTGTCTTTTGACACTGGAAGATGCACTTATAATTAACAGCTGATACAAGCTGCAGCTGGTGATGTTTATCATTTTAACCAGTGAAAGTGACAGTTGGCACCAGTTAAAAGAGAGAAGCTCCTACCTGCATGTTTTGCATGCTGTTCTTTACTCATAACAATAGTAATTAGAGATCTATTCGTTTCACCAATCTCAGCCACTCCCTGGCATTCACAGAATGATAATTTTTACTCCAATATGCTGCACTGGGGTAAAGGAGAGCAGCACTTCAACAGCATGGCTGAGGAGGACAAAACACCACAGGATACAGGACTGAAATGACTGGTTTTTAACGGTCTTAATTTTAGCCAATATAATGTAAATTTGCCCAGATCAGCAGTAATACAGATTCTTAGGATTGGCTCAGGATATCTATAGTTTAAACATAATAGAACCATTTTGGATAGCACTTCAGTGCTCACGCGATATTTGGCAACTTCCACAAGAGCCAAGCAGAAGTAATGTATGATGGGGAAAGACTTGACAACATGCCATTAAAGCTGCTTCGTTATCGCACCCTCAGCACAGAGTCTGAATTTTGCTCAAAATAAACCTGGGGTGCTTTTCAAATATTCAAATACGATGCCGGCATGTAAAACTGCCATTTGCAGGTTAGCGTGCATGTCTGAGAAAGGCTGTAGATGGAGAGCGAGGGTAGGAGAGTTTGTTGATGCCGGTGTGTGTCGGTGCAGAGAGCCAGCTGAAGCCTGGACACCTGCCACCATTTCCAAAAGAGGCGGTTTGCTGCTACTGGCAAACAGAAAGAGGGTTTTATCAGTCAGCATGTGAGCATATTCCTGCAGCAGAGAGTGTGTTTCCTTGAAAGGTGACCGTTGGCGTGCGTGTGTTTCAGCCACAGATTTCAGCTTCCTATTTTCAGCTCTGTCACTTCAGTGGTGTGACATATAAAAAAAAAAGAACTAATTAACTGGTTAGTCTGAAAAATTAATTGTCTACAATTCTGCTAGTCGATTAATTTAAATCATTTTAAAAGGGCTGAATGGTTCCTTTCATTCCCACTTAAAAGGTATCCAGTGTGAACAAAATGGCATTAAAATGTCTTTTTCTGCAACATTTCACACTGCTGTGTCTCACAACTCCTCATGTGGAATTTACTGGAAGCAAACGTTTATAGCACTATGCCTATTAACAGCAACAGTCCTGATGCCAACCAGATCAATCAGTCATTTAATACACTTAAATAATTTAGTGTGTGTTATTAAATGATGCAGAGGTTTTTGAATGGATTGAGTTTCATAGGGAGAAAAGTCAAATGCTTGTAGTACTCCAGTTACAAAAGAGGAGGTATCATCAACAGAAGACGTGTTGACTGAGAGCACTAACAATGCTGTAGCTCAGCTAGTTAACCTAAACTTATGAGGCACACGTCTGGATGTAGCATCATGTGTTTTAGTGGCTTGTGGTGACTTCTAACAATAAATTCATGAAGGCAGATAGTGTCAACAGCAAACTTCTTCCAGTGCTGAAAAGCTGAATATTCAGGATGAGTTACAGGTAGTATAACAAATTAGTTCACTTGGGGTCAGGTGATATGATGGCATATAAGCTGTGGTAGAAATGTGCCCACATGTTGGCACTATCCCCGAGCATCTCTGTTATATATTCAGGACAGCCTACATAGGAAATCAGGTTTGGATTCTTATGTGGTCTCGCAAATCCAGCTGCCTCGCAAGGTGATGTGATGTGGCCTGCAGGACTGCTCACCACAGAAAACAAATGCAATAAGAAAATGTGGAGGAGACTGAAACTGTAAATACGGAGCAAGAGGCATCTGAAGAATCTGTTCATAAAAGGAGTGAGACTTGTTTGTTTGAACTTTTCTTGAAACCAGGATACATACCGTTATCATGATATGAAATGACACCTCAGAGATTTGGAGGTTCACCTGTTGACTAGTGTTTATTCTGGTCAGCATGAAAAGCTAACATGTTAGCTCTTCTGGCTTTCTCACCCCAACCTTCATACCAGGCTTTCTGAGGTTCACACAACCAACAAGATATGTAGATAGAGCTCCACAATGGTTGGTGATTTAACAGACATACAATTATTAAATGGGCTTTAACACCTGTGCACTCTCAATACGACACTGCTTCCAATGGCTTCCATCATGTATGAACAAGTTATATAAGCTGCCTCTGGTTTAGCATGTTTAAAGAGGATCAAGTTCAGGAGAGTGAAAGTTAAGAGTCAGGCATTAGGATTAAACACTAACCAGCAGACAGACTGCACATTTCAAAACAATGCGTAGATTTAAATTAATTCTGACATCAATAATCAGAATTAATCTGTGACATTCCTAAAACATTCCCACCCCTACTTTTAGCGCTCCATCATGGTGTCCTGCTGCAGGATCTGGATTCAGTGTTCCTATCAATGAACTCACACATGCACAGTGGCAGAGCTGTTTGCCAGAGTGCTGTTGCTGCCAAAAGTGTCTTATTCCTTCACACTCAGAGTTACTGAGCTGTGTCCTGTCTGTGTTATAGCGTTGGTATTCAGATTGAGGCCAGTATCATGCTGTGGAATACTAACACCAGACAACAGTTGTGCTCTGCTGTCAGCATTGCTCTTAACCAGGTGCCTGTCTGGTCGTCTTTATTACAAATCAACAACAACCAAGGGCAAAAACGGACTAAAGATGCTGGTGAATGATGCTGTATGAAATCCCTGCCCTCACTAACAGATAAATCGGCAGCTTCTCTGAATGTGGCCTGTGCCTTACAGATGTGTTTGCACTATGCTGCAGTGTTGGCTTGGGATGGCAGTGCGTTTTCCAAACAAATTACCCTCTTAACTGTGAGTGTTTTCATGCAAGTCATATTTATTCAGATTTTAGCAAACATAACAACCAAGTCTGACACCTGGACAAATTGCCTTTCCAGTCATGCAGCAATGAACTTGTCCATTCATAGGGAGTAGGTTTGTGCTCGCTGACAGTTAGGGGGCACTTGTACCCTAAAGGTACAGGAAGAGGAGAATCCCTGCTTCTGAGTACATCTGGCCTCACCTGAGGCCTACAATAATCTAATGACTCATCTATTGCAGGGTGTGTGAGTGTGTTTTCTCATTATAACCAAACAACTAGACAAAAATTTTTCACCCAGCACACAACACCCTGAGGGCTCTACTACACAGCCAGCTAACTGGCTCATCCAGGTAACTTCAGGAGGCACTTATTCTTTTTTTTTCTTTTTTTAAAATGGTTCCATTCCTGAGATGACCAAATCAACTACCCCACATCTTATTCACTATTCGCAGTATCCTTTAACACCAAGTTAGGCAATCAGAGTTTATCAACCCTGACTTAATTACAGCGAGTTAAATTTCAGGAGGTTGGTGCTAAAAGATCAAATATTGTTGCTGAAATAACCTTTCATTACAGCTGTTGGATGTTTGCTTTGCTAAGGCCAACAGAGCATCCAATAGATGAGAGTGATATTTTATAAATACTCCTGCTGGCATACAGGGGACAGCCCTGATGAATTTTACAACACATGTTAGCATCGTGTTGAACTTTGCAGGGTTGTCTCTCCTTTCAGCTCGAATCACTGAAATACCCTTCCCACTCTTAAACTATTCATTCATACTAAAATTAAAGTCTGCATTTCCCCTGCATTCTTTTCACTTTTAACCCACTCTAAATCCTCCATAGAGGGCTGACCAAACGTGATGATGGACTGCAAAAAAGCGGTGCAGATCCTGATGTGAGGTACTACATGGGGCATATCAACCCCCGGCAGGGAAACAAGCCGGAGTAGAGAGGAGACGAATTTAGCTTCGACACTGAATCACACACAGCTACAGCACTGATGCAGCAGTATGTACAGTCAAGCAGCAGACCTATAAGGAGACAAAAAGCCACACAATTCAACATTTTAACTCTAACTAACAGGCATGCAAACCTGCTAGTATGAATAAACTCATCACCAACATGCTAATGTTAATTTATAATCTATTTATATGATCTTATGGCATTTAATATAACCTAGTGATGACACCAACACATCAGAGTCAAGGCTCTGTAGTCAACAAACACAGTTCTGACGTGTCAGAATTACGACCTCCAGGAGGATAAACGTGGTCTGATTCATTCAACTGGCACATGTTAAGGTTCAGTGTCCACACTCACCGGATGAATGAGTGGCTGGATGACTCCAAGTGATACAGCTTTATCACAGAGATCTCTGTGCCGAGTCCTAAATCTGGTTTAATCTGCCGAGTATCTCCCTGAGCACACCACCGATCAGCCGACCGAATGACAGGTTGTTTTGAGGTTTTTGAGTGGCTTAGTGACGTGTTGCTTGCTTTAATGGCAGCTTTGGAAAACAGACAAGTTGACTGGTCATGATAGGAAAGCACATGTGTTTATAATTGTGGCTCAATTCTATTACATATAAGGGACTGGAAAACCCTCATGGAATGCAGCCTTTAGTGACATTAATAAATCCATCTGTTTTTTCGACTTTTAAATATCACAGTCATAAACGTCTAATAAGGCTGAGTATTGTTACTGTTACTGTACTGACTACCACACAATTGGCAATTTTATAGCAGAAAAAGTTTGCATTCAATGTCTCTATGTTAAGAAAGTTATCTGAAACACATTCTGGACTGTGACAAAACAACTTTACATCGTACATCTGCATTTACATTTTCTTGGCTTCTAGTATGGTTATATACTTATTGTCTCATTTTTGTGGAATGTAAATAAACTTAAGTTGGGCTTGATTGCAGGGTTGCTGTAGCAGCAATGTTAAAAGAATGAACTATATGTGGAAAATACGTGGTGATAAAGCTGGAAAACTGCTAGAATCTGGAGAAACTTAAAGAGGAAGGAGGAAGTAAGCTGTAATAGTAAATGACAGGGCACTGACATCTCATCTGTTTGTGTGAGAAACCGTCTGGCTGCGTGGCTCACAGGTCATCTGACAAAGTGCTTCCCAAACTTTAAGAGTTCAGATAGAAGTGGCTGTGTCCAATCTGACCTTCCCATGATAGCTGCTGTTTAAATAAGAACACACTTCATTATTTTCCTCTAAGAGCTCTTCAGATTTCATCCCACCAGCTGCGCTCATGTCAATTAGTTCATCCTTCCCTCACAGTAGTCAGTGTCAAGGCAACCGTGCCAGCGGGAGACCCCATATCAGCAAGCTACAGAACGTAACATGCGATCACTGTGCTGCAGGTCTCAATCTTTAATCACATTTTAGTCTGGCTGCAAACAGTAAAGCTGACCAAAACATAAAAGACATGATGTCATCATGTTGTGATTTTTACAGCTTGTCTAGTCCAGTGATCCTCAGAATCAAACAATGAAGGATCTTTGTGGAATCTCTTGCAATCTAAACTATATTCATACAGGCAGGCATTGTAGCGATTAATGCAGGGTTGTGCAGTGGTGTGGGTGTGTCATCACATGGCCCATTTGTGTAAACACATCAAGTGCAGTTAAAAGGTTATGTTAATTTTGCACATTTCTCACATTTGCAAACAATGGCCCTACTTTGCTGCTCCTTTAAATCCTGTGAAATTTTGGAAGAACTTTAGCTATATGATGCCTTGTAGAGAAATCATCTGCTGTTTTAAGATAACTGACTTGGCTCCGATTTCTCCTCCTAGATCCTGCTGCCAGAGCAGTTTAATAGTGAACAATTGCCACTTAAAGTGTTGTTGACATGTTTCCAAGATTAATAATAATCAACATTATAATTATCAACACTGCTGACCAGCCGGTCTGATCACCTGCTTAAGTTACTGTCCACCACAACGCCACGTCAGGTTGCATTTCTCCTAAAGTTGATTCGGTCCTGAATCAGCATCCCCTGCAGGCCACAGACCACAGCCTGAACACACCATCCATACCTAAATAATAGGAAGAATGATGTTTTTGCCGCAATGTCTGATCTGGTCTTAGTACAGCCTTACAGTAAAAGGAGACCCTGCTCTGATGTACAGAACAATAAAATGAATAATAAAGAAACCTTCTGGTTCACTGAGCCAACTGATTGGTTCATCAATCACAGGATGTGACCAATCACACCTGTTTCTCTCCACTGCACACTTATCACACACAGACAAGATGGAAGGAATAACCGGTGAACAGAAAAAAAAAACACCAGATGCTACAGTAAAGCATATTTTTACAGTTTTCACTGACCTTTTATTTTGTTCTACTTTTGGTTCCTGAGCCGTATTCTGATCAACACACCTTGAAGTAACAAAGCAGGACATCCAAATGAAAGCATCAACACCAAACTGTTTCAACACGATATTAAAGTGAAACCGTCGGTTGGTTTTTCAACAAAACTAAACTGCAGATTCATGTGGTAAACAACATTTCCACTACAGTTTAGAGGAACCTTCAGTTATGAGGTACTGGTTAAGCAAGCCAGGTCATGTAGGTCTATATCCTGTGTCTTTGCGTTTTGCAAGAAAGAGTGAATACTGAGCCACTGCCCTTTAACAGTTTCCATAAAATTATAATGAATTTCCATAATTTGAATGCAGTGTATTTTGTATTTGTATGTGCTCATCCTGTGTCCTAATTTTAAGCTGAACACAAATTCTGACCACACTTATGTATGTAGTGAATTCACGCTGTGAAAATAAATGTGTAAATATAGCCTAAACTTTAAAGAATATTGACCTACAAAAAGGCTAAGACCTACAACTACGTATGTACTCATGCCAATACAATCAACTAATGCATTAATTGTACTTTACTTAACCACCAATTTTTCAACATTACAGTCTTACAATGTGATGCTTAACCAAAGTTTCTGACTAATGGTAAAAAGTAAAAAACAGTGGACAAAGTTGCACCAAAAAAATATTGAGAAGCATAGTTTCACAACATTAACATTACAAAAAAAATTTTTTAAAAACTTAAACTTAACTTAAATAAAGTGAAAATTTGGACATGTTTAAAGGGTTCATGTTCATTGTGGTGTTAAACCTTAACAGAAATATCACCTGAATCTGCAGCTGCTCTGGGGTTTTAAGAACCCTTTCAGGAGTTTCAGCTCATTGTTTAGCTGTCTGTTCGGTAACTTCATTGTTCAGGTTCACTTTCAAAACTGTGACGCTCCTGGTCACAGCAGTCAGCCGTTTTCAGTGAAAAAGCTCTACAAAACAGAATTACCATCTTGTGGTTGTATGATTCCCAGCCAGTCAACTTGCAGTTTACATCATTGTTTCTACAGACTAATATCATACATGCAGTGTATGAAGATGTTGAGGGAATTGAATAAAAGATCATATCATTTCCTTACCCAAAAGGAAGTTATCACTGTCTTTTCTACGTAGTGACTTTTTCCACTGACAAAACACGCTGACTTCATTTATCTACTATTTTTACAAAAGGACTGATGTGGAGCTTTGTCATATGGCACAAAGATAATCACCTGCATCTCAGTGTCATCAAAACCAAAGCATGAACTGCAATGCTCCAATTATGGACGTGCAAAGACGTCAAAAACCTCCCCTTCTGTTGGTGGTGTTAAATAATGGATTATGTGATGGCAAAGCATTTTACAGAACATTATAGTGTCACAATAAAGATGACCTTGGATCTTCTTTTGGATATAAAATCATCACTTCATCAAGACATTTGTGTAAAACTCCGTCATCAGTAAGAGTATGAATTCTAAACTTTTGGCCAAAAACATACTTTGAAAGGTCAGAGTGACCTTCATCCACCAAAATCTAACCATTTCATCTTTGAGTCTAAGTCGACGTTTGTTCCAAAATCGAAGGAAATGCCTTCAAGCCATGCCTTTGAGAAATGACGTTCATGGGACGGACAGGCAACCCAAAAACATAACGCCTAGTGCGATGGCAGTCACCAACGCACAGGCTTAAAAACAATTGATCCCCATTAGTCTGTATGTGTGTGTGTAACATTGGTCAATCCATGTGTGTGTACACGTTTTATCCCTGAAGAGAGGAAAGGATGACGCTACTGGTGTCATTATAAATAGCTTATGCTGTGTCCACACACACACACACACACACACACAGAGGGTATTTCAAAGTCCCTGCGTGCCACATAGTTGGGTAATCCCGCGGCTGTCTCAGCCTGTTCAACCTGTTCTACATAGAAACTACAGAAACTGAAGTGACAGAGCGACAGATGCTACAACACATAGATTTAATCCATCTACTTCGGATCTCAGATCATCGGAATTCAATTAAAGTACAGGTTGACTTCCCAGACAAGGATTAAGTCTGGTCCTTGACTGAACTAAGGACATTTCTCAATGGATATCTGCACAGAACTGCATTTAGTCCAGGACAAAG
Source organism: Scatophagus argus (assembly GCF_020382885.2). NCBI lineage: Eukaryota > Metazoa > Chordata > Actinopteri > Scatophagidae > Scatophagus > Scatophagus argus. The sequence continues at coordinate 24,205,207 of NC_058495.1, read as the reverse complement.
TTTAACCCCTGCCTGGAAAATGAACCCAGGGCGCTGCTGTTGCTGTTTTTCAATTATTTTTGTGGTTTTAGTTTTCTTGAAGCAGGACGAAATTAGAAATTTGCCTTAAATGTTCTCAAAAATTACAACGTTGTTTTCAAAATATTTGTGAGATGAAATGGGGCAGAATAAGACATGTCTTGTGAATCAAAGCATTTGACAAAATATGAGCCAACATTCCATCAACAAAAAGGTTCACATAAAGTTTCACTATTTTTGTTTAAAATTAGTCCCTGAAATACACAAGTAATGTGGAAACAGAAAACAACAACAAGGATCATACCCTAAACAGATTCTGAATGTCTTTAGGTATGGTTACAGTTTATGTTGACATAATTGGGAGGACCCAAGTACTTGTTGCATTTTGTTCATTTAGGTTCAAACTGCATAAGTACAGGCAGAGTTTGCACACAGACGTCTCAAACTGAGCTTGTCAAATGGACAGGGTGTCAGCCGACTGTCTTAAAGCAGGGGGGAGAAAATAAATACAATTCTGATCTAGACTTTACTTTTTCTGCTTTTCTTCACTAGCATGAGGAACAGCATCTGTGTCTTTCTACCCATAATCCCTTGAGTTTTGGGAACATTTCCTGTGCTCAACTGGGACTGTGTATTACCTCCAAGTTCAGTAATGGATATGTCTCCAGAAGGCCACACTCCAGATTGTGATGTTTCCCTCTAAACATGCTTTATGTGAACACACAAAACAAACTTACTCTTTTCAGCTCTGACCAGAGTTCACACTCAGGATAAAGTCTTGCCCCAGGGTGTTATCATGTAAAAGAGTACATGTTTGCTTGCGGCAGCACTGCTGGCAATATGAATAGGACAATCTGAAGTAACCATTTGTGAAAATATAGTGCATGAGGTTAACTGTCAAGACTTGCAAGCTGGAGTATTTTGGATACTGCATCTCAACTGTTAAATAATCATAGTTCATGAAAATACATAGTTAATAGAGAGCCTGTGAAGAGTTATACCAAATTCAGTCAATCCAGAGGGGAAAGCACAATAATAAAAGCAGCTTGTCAAACTCTTACCTTGCCAGTCTTGTGGTCGAACCAGACCAGGGCATGATTCCTGGACAACACCTTGCAGTCAAAAGTGGCATTGTTCTGGGCCGGGCGACACCGAGCCACAGACCTGCCGATCTTGACTGGCTCATCCAGGTATACATGCCGCTCCTGGAATGGATGCGAGTTGGGTCGGCAGGCAAACACGGCCAGCGCTGAAGGCATTGATTTTGGCTTGAGAGTATTACTCCAACCAGATACGAGGGGCAGGTTTTCTTGATCCAGAGTGGCAGGCTTCGGTCACAATCCCCAATGAATAGTCAATATCTGTGGCCTTTATGTAGGCAGAACTGTTAGTCTTCTAAGCTTCTAGGCACTAACTAATAAACATTGTCCACTACGCACAGCCAAGGCCGCTCCACTTTCCCACTTTGATTCAACAAGACTCATCTGTGTGAAAAAGCTAAAATAAAAAACAAATCAACCGGTACAAAAAAAGACAAGACATTCCCTTCACTGACTGTCCAAAGCTACATAACTACACTTAGATCGCTGACAGCAGGCACTATGTACAGACCAGGATGCCATGTGTCAAGACATACATGACTGAGTATAGCTCTGACAGTCTGGCAAACAGCCCTCCACGTCCATCAAACTATTCCAGCACTGAAACAGGCGAAGGAAGCCAGTCAGCCACCACAGAATTGACCTGTAGTTCCCTCTAGAACAAGCAACAGTTCACGGCAATAATTGTGACTACTGACCGTATGAGTTATCAGTCCAGGAAACTGACTATCTGATGTCTATCGGGAGCTGAATTATTTCGCGCTTTCTAATTAAGTCTCGTCTTGCAGCAAGCTAATAGCGGACCCACACCCCAATGTGCAACACGCCAACCGGTTTACGCGCGTTTGACGTTTAATAACGTCTCACCTGTAATGTATTTGTTATTTACAACCTGTTATAATCTAGGTGACATTGCTACCCTGATACAGGGAACCTTAGCTAGCTACCTAACGTTACCACTCCCTCCAGAGAATACCTATAAGACCGCTAACGACACCTAGCAAGGCTGAACGCCAAAAACACCCCTGAGTTATATTCAATTAAGGTTCGCCAACTAAAGCGGCCCAGCCCCTGCTCTTCGCCTGAATTAGTTACTGCAGAAGCTTCAAAACAGTCAACAGGGATGAGCGGGGATTAGTAGGTCTTCATGTGCAACTACGATGCTAATTGGCTAGCTCGCTATTAGACAGGCAAAGCGCTAACTCTCTGCCAGCGCTTTCTGGCGTTGTACCAGCAAGCTAGGCTAGGCTAGGCTAATGAGTGCTGACAAACTTATCATCAAGGTCCTCAAATGTTTTCCCCCCACCCCTTTCAACCAGTTCGCTTACCAAATGGGGGGCAAATGCCATCCCTGTCTCCTGGATCAAATAAAGCTGCAAGCTAGCCCGTATTTTGGCTAGTATTGAGCCCTGCAAGCGAACGTTAGCATGAAGGTGGTGAGCTACCAAGCAGCTAGCCGGCTAACTGACAGTCAAGAGAGAAACAGACGCGGAAAAATCAGGGGAGTTTCTTGACTGCGGGTCCTCACGCATCACACCAGCCCGATGATCTCCCAGGAAAAGCCACGGTGAAAGCCATAAGTTATGCTGTTGTCGTGTATCTCAGTCCAGGTCGTGTCTGACGTGACGGTTAAGAATTATAACCGTCGCCTTCCTACAGTTTTCTGGAAGGAATCTAGAAGAAGTTGTCCTCCTCCGCAAGTCCCGGCCGCCATACTGTAACTAGAGAGCAGACAGGCGGGGTGCGTTCACTGCCCGAGCAGCATCAACTCCGCTCACCGCTGAGCTCATTAAATCAGTTGACTCGGAAAAACACGTAGTCTTAATATCGGTCTGAAATATGTGAAACTAATTGAACGTTTTAAAAGGACGTTATGGAAGTCTGTTTCTTGCAGGAAAATTGGAAATGATTACAAAAATTCAAGGTTTGAATCTAAATTTTGACTTACTAAATCATGATTTCGAGATATTAAGTCAAAACATATTACTTTTAAAATCATAGTTTTAAGTCTTATTAAGATGAGTGTTAAGAAGACTGTAAGAAGCCGTGAATTTTTCCATACTACGCTACACTACGGTATATATATCCCATAGCATTGCAGTTCGTTGGATACTCAGAAAGTCTTCTTAAAAATTTGTTCAATACTTTGCTTAATAAGCTCCATTTCAGGCTGGCATAAACCTGTACAGGTGGTGTTTTGCATAAACTATGGTATTATGATTATAAAGGTAAAAATGAAGGCTACCTGGTATGAAAGTCATGTCTTCATGAAAACATATAATACAGCATACTAACTATATTGACCAAAACTGAAAAAGATAACTGAATTCGGTCCATATAGCTACATGTCAAGACAAAGCAAATGACAATTTAGGGGTTCTTTGAGCAACAAAAATGTAAAAAGTTTGTATTGCCCAACCAAATTTAAACATATTATGCATTACAAATGTGAAAGCAACACTGTTCATAGGGGTTATTGTTGTGATTTTTGAAAACAAAGAAAAGCAATCATACCGTTATACAAAAACATATTCTCTCTCAGCCTAAATGATTCAAAAAGTGAAATAAAAACAACAACAATCAAAACAAGCAAACAACATCTACAAAAAGGTTGTGGTTTTCCTGCTTGAATAAAGCAATTCTATGATTTAAGAAGGGGTCCTTTGGTTGCCTCAAAACCCACGTGTTCCTTTAAACTGTTCTCTCAGTGCTTGATGTTGTGTTATGTTGCTTTTCAGCAGGTCATATTTACCACTACTGTGACCTTCTAGTATCATTTACAATATTGTAATGAGAACATCAATTGACAATATTTTACACTTCCACCACGATTTTATCCTGATACCTTGATTTATGAACAGGGACTGCAGGGTGGCGTTGGGTGGGGTGGGGTGCGGTGGGGTCGGGTGGGAAGAGATCAAATTCTGCTTATGGCTCCAGAAATGTCCCTGCTGTGTTCTGGTGAACTGACAGCTGAGACCAAATCAATTCTGCATGAGACAGTCGAGCAGTTAAACACAGGAGGAGCAAACACCACAATGCACCACTGCTGCATATTTTGGTTTAATGTAGACATCATTTAACAGGAGATATCACAGAAACAGTCATAATTAATTGTGAAGTTACTCAGCTAAAAGATAACATATCCTCTCATTTTTTTTAATTAAGTTTCAAGACTCAGATGGTCGTTAAAGTGCCAACTGTTGATTGAACTGTTGAATCTGCTTCTTGTCTGAGATTTAACATTTGCAGTGTTCAGTGCTTTTCCTGGTCATGTTAGATACAAATGTCTTTAAATCAACAGTGGCTGAAAAAAAAAAAAGTGCAAAAAAAAGAAAATTGTTTCCGGTAGTATTTATACATGTACATTTTTTTTTTAAATTTGACTTAAGATATGTTGCATGTAATTGTGGCCAGTTTTCCTCTTTTGTAAAATGATGTTTTTACTTCAGATTTAACATATAACACTGACATGTAATGATCCATTTTCAAATCAAATAGGGCGACTACTTGCCCAGGTCTGAAGGGAATACACAGGCTTGGGTTTCCTTGGCAACAGTTAGAAAATAAGGCTGATATGTCATTCATATCTGATGTAGTGAATATGAAGCTACAGCCAGGAATTAGCTTAGTTTAGCTTAGCATAAAGACAAGAAACACAGGGAGCTAACCTGGCCCTGTCCTGGGATCACAAAACATGCCCAATAGCACCACTGAAGCTTACTAACTGGACGTGTTATTTCTTGTTTCGGGGGGGGTGATATGTTAAAATGTCATGTTTTGGCTTTACAAAGGGCTGTGTGCTGAAATATTTCTTGGCTGGGAACAGTAACTTGTCCGGCCACCTCACAGCGATGACAAGAATTCAGGAAGTTGCTGCTTTGGAGCTGCTGATGGGCAGATTTTGTTTTCTTTGCCTTTGGTCTTGATGCTGTCTGTAGCTTCATGTTCACACTCACACAAGTGAGTTCAAGCCCGTCATCGAAACAAATGAGTCAGTTTCCCAAAATGTTCACCCTTTCCTTTAAAATCTTTGCACTATTATATTCTTTTTCTTTTCTTTGTTCCTGTCATCATTCAAAAGCTTGCATTGTTTATGTTTGGTGCAACTGTACATATGAGCATGTAGACCTGCTGGCAGGTCTGAGAGGCCTGAGGGTTGATGCAGGGTCACTTCAGGATCAGACTGATTATCAGTCTGTTCCAAATATACCAGAGTGGAGGATTGAGCAGTTAACACAGACTGTCAAGACCAGAGCTGTAAGTGCGTCAAATCTCCACAGCTTCTGAGGGTTGGTTGGTCTGGCATTTGTACTCTAACCTGTTCCTGGTTCGGGTCTCCTTCATGTGCATGCTACAGGTCCTGGTCCTGGTCCCTGCAGCCGTGCCCAGCCCTCCCACAGAGCAGGCAGGGGACCAGCTGTCACTGTGCTAACAGTCTGTATATTATTTGAGATTTAACAGCATCTTACTGTGTTTAGCTTCTTAGCTTCTTCCCTTCTATCTTCTTACCTATAATAAGGTGGATTTGTGTCACAGCTTGGGCCAACAGGGGCTGCACCCCTTCCCTCTATCAGCAACCCCACTTCGTCCATATGCTTGCTCAGTGATGGAGCTGTTAAAGGATTTAGATAAAGCTGATTTACTGCCTTGTTCCTGAGAGTCGGGCTGTAATTGAAGAAGTAATTCATTCAGTGATGTGAGTTACACTCAGTGTGAAGGGAAGGAAAGCAGATTCAGCAGAATACATGCCAATATTGCCTGGGTCCCGAGGTTCAGATCCACCCACTCCACCAAACTGACTGATTCTGATTAAATGGAAACAGACTAGAATGAGTTGACACTTCAGTCTGGCATAATGGAAAGCTCCAGTACTGAATATCATTAAATATGACAATGGAAACACTAAGTAATCATTGCAATAAATACAGATTTCAAAATAACAGCATCACTTAAAAAGTGCAGCACATTTGTCATTTCACAGTCTCATCAATTCTTGCTCCTAGTTCTTATAATGCAGTTGAGCAAAAGATCCGCTTACTACATTTTCTAAGTGCAAAACCGTATATCGCAGTCCTCCTCAGTGGGTAGCCATTCATCTGTATGTGATAAACAGTCAAAACATTTACTGAGCAAGTTAAACTTTTGCTAATAAGATAAAAATCCAATACATTGTGACTTCATATCTTAAATTTGATTAAGAAAGTCTACGTTTTGATTTACTATTTCATGGTATTGACTTCAAAAAGACACTGCTTTTAATTTTTGATTTGAATAGTCTTATAGTCAAGTAACAACTGAGACTTTATTTCATAATGTTGATTTAAATAGTCAGAAATCATTTTTATTCACCAAGAATTTATTTTGTTTTATTATTCTCAACTTTACCTTTCCTGAAGAAATTTGTCTTCAACGGTCTGGTTTACGGAGCTCGATCACACTTGAATACAACTCGACCTTACGTGATGACGTTTACGTTCCGTCACCAGGACGTACATACGCTGCTGCTCCTGTGCTGTGCTAGCTAGCTGTGGCTACTTGTGCTGATGCGGGTCTCCTGTTGTTGTGACCTGAGGTGCACTAACTAGAAATACTTGTAAACTAACTTAGGAAAACTACAACATTTTCCAAAGCGTCTGAGTGTCCTTGTCGGGCTGTCGCCATGGCTCTGCAAGGCCCGGAGGAGCTGGGGGAGCAGGTCGAAGAGCCGGAGGATCTGGACGACCAGGACGCTAGTAGCATCTCCCCGGCCGAGGAGATAACTCTGCCCCCCGGGCCCGGAGGCGACGATGAGCCGGAGGAAGCTCTCCTACTACCCTGGGACCGCTTCTCCGCCTGGCTGCACTGTATCTGTGTGGTCGGCTTTGACCTGGAGCTGGGACAAGCGGTGGAGGTGAGGCAGAACGACCAGCCCGGGAAAGCTGGGCCACGTAAAACTCCTTTGCGTTGTAGCTGAAAATGCCTAAGTTAGCAGTCATGGATGGCTCGGACTAATTCCTGGAGTGGAGCAAACCTGTCCATGAAGCTGTGTGTTTGGGTCTTTGTCTAGTTATTCCTCGGCTTAACAGCGCTGACATGTTCACAAACAAATTCCAGTAAAACCAACAGAATGTTATTTTTTACAGTAGGATAACTAGTTCGATACCTGATGCTGTGAAGTGGACCGTTTGTTCTCCTGCAGTTAGTCTATTCCAAAGGATCAGTTCACCTACTATTTCACATGGAGGCATTTTGCTGAAACTCTTCCGAAGATAGACACACATTTTCCAGGTTTTATAGCCCACAGTTGGACTCCATGGCCAACAGAGCAACCACCTGTAATCGTTAAACTGACAACAAATTTAGAATATAGACTGCATGTGTTAGTACAGTGGGTTCACTGGTTTCAGACTCCTGCAAGACTTTTCTATTTCACTTTCTTTTCTGAACTGAGTGACACAAAGACTGTAGAACGTACTTATTATTTTTAAATAGATCAGTATGTTATGTAGGTTTTTCTTTGATGGTTTATGTTGATTTCAGTTAAGATAAGATAAGAAGAAGATGTTTTTCACAAAATATATTTAAAAAGATGAAGATTGTGACATGGTGACTGCTAACTGTGCAAAGTGGCAGACAACAGTGACATTAGTCAGGCAAATAAATGTCGGTAAAGATGTCCAAGTTTGAATACGTGCAGCTGTTTTGCTTTGCTGGAGCTGAACACAGTGTTTAAATGTGGGCTCCTGCTGTGTGGTAACTTTATTCATTTTTCTTGCAGGTTATTTATCCTCATCATTCCAAACTGTCAGAAAAAGAGGTGAGTGACACTGGCTGGGTTGGATTTTGAATAAAGAAAGATTAATGTTAACATTATTTTTATAAATAAAGTTATTGAGTGCTGATAAACTATTTACACTAAATTCTAGAAGCTCTTACAAGTGGGTAGAGTTATTGGGAGATTAAATATATTTTTCATATTTATTTCTTGAATGATATGTAATGATAATCATTGATTTCCTCCTGTTGGTTATCTGTCATTTATATTGGTTTTTATGAATCGCACGTTAGAGAGGACAAAATCAAACAACGTCTGTGTTCTTTCAGAAAACAAGCATCTGCTACCTCTCCTTTCCTGACTCCAACTCAGGTGAGCTCCTCTTTCAGTCTCGTAAACTTTTGTCTGACGTCTCAGCAGGGACTTTAATTTAACTTTATGTTGATGTGTCGTATTAAAGATTGCCTATGACGTACTGTCTGACCACATCGGAAGGCAAAAGCGTCATAGCTCTTCAGAACAGTCGCCCTTGAAGGCGTAGTGAAAAGCTGGTCGTGATAGAGCGGGGGGAGATGCTACAGCAGTTTAAATATGCAGATATAATGATGTTTTTCTTCACTCCTGGAAGACGTTCGTGTTGTTGTAGTTAGTTGTGTTCAGAAATTGTTTGAATTAGTTCAACAAAGCTAAAGTGTTTTCTACCTGGTCTGAATGGCCACAGGAAAGTGAAGAGCCTGACACAATGGAGAGGCACCATATTCAGGAACCTGAAAAAAAATAATGTATAGTCACAGTAGATCTCCCCTCTCGCTCACAACTCAGTCTCACAGCTTGATCAGAATTATTCTTTTTACTTTACTTTGATTTTTGATTAAGGATCGAGAATATCCACAGTCACTTCACATCATTTGTGTCGGTGAAACGGTTGCTGAGCAAAATAGCGACGGAATCATCAGAAACTAAAGATTCTCACTATTTTTTTATAGTTGTGATCAGGTCCTTAAACTGGGCTCAAACCAGCAGACATGAAACATCTTTAACCCAACACAACTTGTGATTGTCATTTTTCACATTTTTGTTGTATTTCATAAAAAAATAAAAATGCACAGCCATTCTCCCCCACTTTATCAGCGAATCAAATCATAGTGATTGGTGAAAATTAGGTCAGTCTTCTTCCAAATTCTTCTGCCTGCAGTGATAAAGTAAATTCTTATTAGTGTGATTTTCTTTTCTTTGCTTCCATTTTGCTAACAAGGAACTCGGTGTTCCAGGCAATGCTGGTCACAGGTTCAGATGGTGTCTCACACACTTTGAATGAGGTCAACAGACACACACAAATGAAGCGAAGAGAGTTTGGAGCCTGTTGAGTCCTCTCACACTGAGGCTCTGAGATGTGGTTCAGCTCCTGATGGCCTGTTTCACGCTGGGTGGTCTTGAACGCACCCTGACTGCATGATGTCATGGAGTCTTGGCTGAGCTCTGGGATGTGTGTGTGTCTCCTGTGAAGTGGAATGCAGGCAGAGTGTGAGCTGCAGTGTGTGTGTGTATTGTATCTGAAATATCCTCAACTCTTATCATTATCTCATTTTCTCTCTCTCACACTCTGTGTGTGCGTCTGCAGAAGGGTGTGTGGGGGTCATGTGGGGGTTGAAGGCTGGTTGATGACTCATCGGACGCTTCCTATTTCCTTTTTTTTCTGTTTCCTTTTCCTGTTTGTTCAAAAGTCAGGAGGAAATTAGAAGGACGGTTAATTTGCAGTAAAAGACATCTAAATCAAAAAAATAAATATCAGCTCTCACAATTGTTTTCTGGTGAAGTCACATTTTCTGCAGTTTTACTTTTAGCCAGAGTTGCTCAATCTGTTGCAGAACTTCAGTTTTGCTCACAGGTGTACAGTATATGGAGTTGCAATAACAGTGACTGTGACATTAGTTTAGATCCGGTGGTTGTCATTCATGTAATTTACAGAGGAGAGAGCTGTTGAGCAGGCTGGATGCACAACAGACATTTTATTGTAGCAGGAAAGTCTCGGGTGGATTAGCGACTGCTGCATTCCACTCAGAGGAGGTCCTGTCATTGTGTGTGCTGGCACACACTCACTGGGACACTTAATGGAACTGAGCCGTCGTTGCTGTCGTTACGTGTACCGGCGGTTCTTCCTGCTGTGACAAGTTGAATCACCTGCAACAAGTCCATACTGCAGATAAATTGTAAATTCATAAGTACAACATTTATAAAACCGTATTAAAGGTAAAATTATGAAAACAGGTTCATTTCTTTCTTTCTTTATTTCAGGTCCTTTAGCAGTGAAGAGGTTTGCTTCATATTGAATGCACAGATTTCAGATAGTTGAGGTTCAAGGTCATTTTATGGGTTTAGATAAGTGGATGATACAGCAGTTGGCCTTCTTCAGAAAACAGATCTCATAAATAACGCTGCATATTTGACTCAGACCCAAGCTCCTCTGGCTTGTTGTAAAATGGCCATTTGGACATGAATATTGACAAGACTAATCAGGGAACATTTGACTTCCTGGCCAGCTTGTTGAAACCGTTGAAAGTTTTACCAAACTTGTTTTTGGCACGTTGTTGTAGAAATCTAAACTCAACTAACACTTAGATGTGCATTTTGTACATTTCCTGTTCACGGTTCTGAAAGAAGACATGGAAGCAAAATAGGGTCAAAACCTCAAAATTGACCGTTGGACGAAAAAATGTTTTCATTTGCAGTACCTGCAGGCTTATGCAAAGTATATAAATGATGTACAGACAAAAAGCCAGTTAACGTGTTCCCATGGTGACCACATCATTGCTCTGCTTTGTTGCCAGGTTGCCTTGGCGACACTCAGTTCTGCTTCCGCTTCCGTCAGGGTTCCAGCAGGAAGTCGTCGCTCGGCTGCTTCCTGGAAACCACCGACCGGGATGCACCGCCCTGTCTGAAGGTTGGGAAAACACACACACACGGCACTACAGACTCACATGTGTGGTTTTGTGATATAAAACTATTCTGATTTTGTGTGTGTGTGTTGCAGAGGGAGCAGGGTCATTACTACGGTTACGTGTACTTCCGTCAGGTGCGAGACAAATCCCTGAAGAGAGGATACTTCCAGAAGGTCAGTGTCAGGCTGCAGTTCAGTTTTAAATATCAGCCATCAGTGTAGAGTTCAGAAACAATTGCAAGATTGATCAAAATAAAATTAGTATTATTAGTAGTATTAGTAGAATAGTAATTAGTTGCATCCCCAGTATGCAGTGTGCTCCTAACAATATCGCATCTCGGGTAGCCGTTCAGATAAACAGAAAACTTCAGCAGTCACAGGTTTTAACAGGAAGTGCTTGTGTCTTATAAAACGATATGTTGTGAACTTGTGAATATAACTCGTCTCTCTGCAGTCTCTGGTGCTGATCAGTAAGCTGCCCTACGTGACCTTCTTCCACTCCCTGCTGAAGATCATGGCTCCAGAATACTTTGAGAAACAGGAGCCCTGCCTGGAGGCCGGTCAGTCCGATTGCCTGTCTGTCTGTCTATCCGATTGCCTGTCTGTCTGTGTGTGGCTGCCTCACGGGTTTGTTAGACAACACACACACACACTCAGGCTGCATTCTGAAGAAAATGTGTGTGTCCTCTGACCACTGGAAAGAGTCTCAGATCCTCAGATGAGCAACGACTTGTGGCTCACAGAAGCAGAATCAAATATATACCAAACATATTTCCTTTCTTCCCTCACGCAGATAGTTTTTGCTGTAGTGTGTCGAGGTTTTGACTGTCTCTGTGATTTCTGCACCCTCCATAATGAAGTGTCCCTGAAAGGAAGTTATTTTATTGGGCATCGTGTCTTTCCAGTGACGGTAACTCTTTTGTAACTCTGGATAATCCTCGAAACACGTTTGGACACGTGGTTTTCATTGGAAGTTCTACTCTAAACGACATCCTTTTAAAACTGTCCGTTGTGTATTTTGTGAGTCATCTGGAGTTGCAAGGACACTCTTTCTTGTACTGTTTGTCTGATGTCATTTTTTGACAAAAAACAGTTCACTGTTATTATCTGCTGTATTGGGATGAAGGCAGGAATCTCAGATTTCTCAGATCAGATTAAACCAAAACTGTACCTGCACTGAGATACCAGCAACTGAGTGTACATAAGCTCCACCTCCTGACCGTCAGTGAAGCTCTGTGTGAAAGTTTTCATTTGATTGAATCCAGATTCACGTCGCTGTTGTTTTGTGGCTTTAATTGACAGCTTGTAATGACATAGACCGCTGGCCGACCCCACACCCTGGACGGATCCTCACGCTGCCCATTATGGGCGTGGTCATCAAGGTATACACTCGCACACTCACTCATTCACGCACACACACACCAGCTCAGTGGGTGGAGACCAGTAGATGTGTCAGTTTGGCCTGTCACGGCAGGTGAAGTTGCGTTAAACACGGCTCAGAACGCAACCACAACCAGACCACCTCCAATGTAGTACAGCACACTGTAGTTCATTATAGTCTTATCATATTTTGCAGCACGAACACGTGATGTGATGCCCAGAATACTATGACCAAGGGACTCATGACTCACATTCTCACCGTATGCAAACAATCATTGGGGCAAAACCAGCAAGCGACACGAGCGCTACAAGCAAGCAGATGCAGTATCGAGTTAACGATCTGAGCAGTAACCTGTGTTGATCTGGTCTCTCACGAGTGTCCAAACTGTGTTGTGCTGCTGCAGGTACGCATACCAACCAGTTACGACAAACCAGGAACGTCACAGCTCGTCCAGTCTGCACAGGTGATCACACACGCACACGCACACACACACACACACACACACACACACACACACACACGCTAAAAGTAGTGTCACGTGTTAATCTCTTTATGAAATGTGTGAACACACACTCAGCACGTGATTATCTCAGCTGAAAGAGAGTCTGTCTGTGTTTCAGAGTGACAGTCAGGTGTCCATCGTGCTCCCGACCATCCATGAAGTCGACCTCTTCAGGTGAGACCTGCAGGTCACAATGTTCCTCTTCTCACACTGGTGTCTCACTCTGTCACCACCTGCTGTTCAGTGGTGGTACTGATGGTTCCGTTTTACCTGCCGACACCTTCTACCCAAAAGATGACCTGAAGTTGTTTTTGTGGGACGAAATAAAGACAGATATTTCCAAGAAAGTCTTCACTGCAAGATTCAATTTGTATTTCCAAAACTGAAACTGCTCACACTTACAGGTGATTCATGCCCTGATTCACAGAACTCACCCGGTCAGTGTGACCAGCATGAATAGTCATGGTAGTGATTAAAAGGTCATGTTGCTGTTTTTGTGGGCAGAACTGTCACCCTTTGTGTTAGTTTGCATGTTCTGCGTTCAGGTCAACAAATGGACAATAACCACCTTCTGCCCACATTTCGTTTGTTTATTTCGCTCTTGATGACAGGCGGATCCCAAAGGACTCTTAGGAGACGAAACACGACAGAAAGAAAAGAATAACACTGTAACAATTAAAAACAGCAGAATAAAGTAACAGCTGTTTGACCTTAAACAAAAGGGCAGCACCTGCTCTGTTTGAAAATGTGTACACAGAAGACAAACATGGAAACCCCACCGAGAAAGCCTCATCAGTCTATAATACCCTTAGGTATCATTTGTCCTGGGAGATCAGTGAGAGTAACATCACCATAGTCTAAATATCCCCTTTGTTACAGTGAGGTCACCATGATGCGTTTTGGTAGGGACAGAAAAACTCCTGAAACCTTTACTTCACCCTCGCTGTCCCTCTCTCTCTCTCTCTCCAGGTGTTTCTACCCGGTCTTCTTCCACATCCAGATGCTGTGGGAGTTGGTGTTGCTGGGAGAGGCACTCGTCGTCATGGCGCCATCACCGGCGGAGTCGTCGGATACCGTGTTGGCATTGGTCAGGTGAGCTGGGGATGGTGCAGGCCATTGTGCCTGCAGGTGCAGAAGCTTGACGTTTTACTGCAAATTTGAAGTCTGATCAAATTCAGTGTGTGTTCTGATTCAGTTTTAAAAGTCTCGGTCAAGTATTGTGGTTTCTCAGTAAACTATTTGGTATTCAGGCTTCACATTATGGTTTGTCTCTTTCTTTCTGCAGCTGTATCTCTCCTCTGCGTTACTGCAGTGACTTCCGGCCGTACTTCACCATCCATGACAGCGAGTTTAAGGAGTACACCACCAGGACGCAGGCTCCGTGAGTAACCAGGAACCGGCTGAGCCACCACACTGTGCCCAGCTTAGTTCAGCGCTGCAGGGGAGGCTAACGGAGGGGAGAAGGTCTCAGGCACATTCAGGTTGAGGGATTTTAAACCGGTGACCTTTTGTAAGAAGAAGAGCTTTTTGTAAGTCTGGCGGGTTCTGGGCGCTCCGTACAGGCAGAAGAAACAGTTGAGTTGCAGTAGCTGGGATGTTGTGATTCAGGGAGATAAAAAAAATGTTGGCAGTGTTGATTGTCATCAGTACTAGGAAATAGTGCAGAAAGTTGTACCTTAATGTGTCATTACATGTCAAGACGCCACTGGCATGTGGAGCAACAGACTGGCTGTTTTAACGGGTGTCATATAATTTGTTCATTTAGGTCTGCATGTATTGGAACATCTGACACTATTTCATGTGATTGTTTTCTCACTCGCAGTCTCTCTTTCGATTTCCATGTTAATTGGCTTTGTTGGTGTGAGATCAAGGCATGTAAAGGACAGTAGTGTAATGAAGGCAATTAAAGCAGTGGTGGTTTTGAACAAAATAGTTGTATTAAAGAACCATAAGCAATGAAAAGCTTGTCTTTTAAATATCAGAATTCGTTCCTTTGTATGAATCTTAGTCATATAGTCAGGCGCTGTTCATTCGACCATAATTTGTGGTGAAAGAAGCTCTCTGTTTGGATGAGTTTAGTGTTCATCGCAGTGTTGAAATGTTCCAGCAGTAAGAAATGAAACTTCTACTCACAGAAAGTTAAACACTCCATAAAGATCTGCCTGAAATGTCTCCACCCACGCAGAGGAGGTTTTACTGTTTGAATCAGGCTCCTTGCTCCGAGAATTGTTTCTGAGTATTTGCCTGCAGCGAGTTAATATTTGTCGAGTCATCTGGGATTCGTCTCTTCCTGCAGGCCGTCGGTCATTCTGGGAGTGACCAACCCCTTCTTTGCTAAAACCCTGCAGCACTGGCCGCACATCATCCGCATCGGAGACATGAAGCAAGCAGGTAGATGATGCTGCCAAGAGTCGAGAAGTTTTCAAGTGTGATGTTTGTCTTCTGTTAACAAAAGGCAAATGTTGTAACCTTGCAGTGCAGTCCACTACAGAAGGCAGAAGCCTCATAAAGGAGCTGAGAGATGTGCACTGTGTGTAAACCCTCTCCTGCGTTTGTTTTGACTGGTTTGGTCTTTGCCTCTCAGCTGTGTCTCTGATCTTTGTTCCTTGCAGGAGAGATGGCCAAGCAGATGAAAGTCAAAAAACTGAAAAACCTCAAAACTCTGGACTCCAAGCCCGGTAAACGCTTCATACTCTTTCTCCTCATATATATATATATATATATATATATATATATATATTATTTTTTAAGCTTGCAGAACTGTCCTGCAGCTCGCTCACACTTCTACAGATTTTCCACCAGGGGGAGCTGTTGAGTTGCTGTCAGACCAGCTCATGTTTCTGTTTCCTGTCGTGTGTGTGTGTGCATGTGTTCTGCAGGTGTGTACACTGCCTATAAGCCGTATCTCAACAAAGATGAAGAAATCATCAAACAGCTTCAGAAGGTAAGACAGGGTCTTTCCTTCTCTTGTTTTATTGACTGGTTGGAGCCGCACACTTCAGCCCTCAAGCCTGCATCACTTTGGAGAACTTTCCTTCTTTGGCGTAACACTGTTCACAGTCGTTTAAACTCAGCTCAGTCCTCCCTTCCCCCCTCAGACAGGATATCAGTGTTCAGTGTGGTCATGTGAAGCTGCGTTTATAAATGTGCATGTTCAGCAGTTTCTCCACAGGCTCTGTAGGTGAAGTATAACTACATGTCAGGGCTGCAGCAGCTGTAAAGGTACAAAAGGTACCCTGTGGAGCGGAGCTGTGACCCAAAATTGTTTTAATTATAAATTAATCAATCGATTATATTTTACCACATATTGCATCTTTTTGACTGTTGTCTGACCAACAGTCTGATTACAGAAAACTGAGAAAACCAAACATTTGGGCAGCTGGATGTGGTGAAATTTTGCAGGTGGAGATATTGAGGGAAACATGAAGTCGTAGAAAAACTCCTCCTTTACACCCATTAACCCCTCACATTAAGTTTAAGTCCAGCTGAAATCCTGTCTTTTAAGAAATAAAAAGGTTTGTTCCTCCTCGGAGGCGAAGAAGAAGTCTCAGTATGAATAATACTCTTCAGCTGTTCTAGTGATGGAGCGTTTGGCTGTTTACTATTAGAAAAAAGAACTCCTTGAACTTCTTCCGTCATCAGTATGTTGTTTCAAAAAACAGCTGTGCTACCAAACTGATACTGAGAAATGTACTTAAACTAGTAGTATCACAACTCTCTAACTTTACCGGTTGGCTGCTGTAGTGTGCAGAGCAGCTTGATATTTGATAGTTCTCTTGAATTTCTAATTGTTGATGTTTTTGTTTGTTTGCTTGCATGTTTTTCAGGGTGTTCAACAGAAGAGACCCTCAGCGGCCCAAAATGCAATCCTTCGACGCTACTTCTTAGAACTAACACAGAGCTTCATCATTCCTCTGGTAATAACCCGTCGTTTCTTCAGTGTCTCATAGTGACAGGGTGCCCTTTGGCTTGTCAAGCATCTATATTGACAAAAGTATCCAGACACTCCTCTTTACGGGGCTGTTTCTCAGGGCCCATGACTTCCAGTGAAGGGAAATCTTAATGCTTCAGCATACCAAGACATTTTGGACAATGCTATGCTTCCAACTTTGTGGCAACAGTTTGTTGAAGGCCCTTTTCTATTCCAGCATGACTGTGCCCCAGTGCACAAAGCAAAGCTCCATAAAGACATGGTTGGATGAGTGTTGTGGAAAGCCTTCACAGAAGAATGGAAGCTGTTAGAGCTGCAAAGTTGTCTGTGTGTTTAGAATGAGACGTCATTAAAGTCCCTGCTGGTTTAATGGTCAGGTGGCCCAATACTTTTGTCTATATAGTGTATTTCATCACGTGGACTCTTTATAATCCCCGTACTGAGGATCACTCCATGTGTTCAGTAAGTGCTGCTGCTGGGTTGAACTGAAATAATGAAACCGTGAGTGTGTTACAGGAGCGCTACGTGGCCAGTCTGATGCCTCTGCAGAAGTCCATCAGTCCCTGGAAGAGTCCACCTCAACTCCGGCCGTTCATCCAGCAGGACTTCATGAAGACACTGGAGAAAGCTGGACCTCAACTCACATCCAGACTGAAGGGAGACTGGATAGGACTGTACAGGTACACACACACACAGTTTGATTAATTCATATCTGTAGAAAATCCTGCTGGAAGAGAGAACCGGAAATTAATTTCTTCTTATATTTGTGGGTTTGTCTGACTGCATTCACCTGCTTTTTAATAATTTAGTAAATCAACCTGTTCAAACAGGCTCTAAAGGAAAGTTTACTACCTTTCTTAGTAAGCATTTAAAGTGAAACGTAGTAGAGTAGCACAGAACCAAAGAATGACAAAGTTGAAGTGATCGGAGCTAATCAGTTGTGGGAAAACTCAGTATCCCCAACATCACATGTTGTTCTCCGTGTTGGCATTTGAAGGCATTTCCTCAAGTCTCCCAACTTCGACGGCTGGTTCCGCAACAGGAGGAGAGAGATGACCCAGAAACTGGAGGCCCTGCACCTTGAGGCGCTGTGTGAGGAGGTGAGGCTGGAGGGAGATGTGGAGCTCAGATACTGAATGATTCTGCTAGTCATTTTTTGGACGTGCACAGACTTTTTCTAACGAGCCGATGCTGAATCAGCCATACACGTTCTGTCCCGGGTTGTGTTGTGTTACGGTCTTAAAATGTCCGATCAGCACGTGTAGAGTTTGAGTTGATCGGACATTCGGCACCATCAGAGAGGTCCAACTGACTGTCAGACTGACTGTCTGCCCTGCTCCAGTCACAGTGCCTCCGTTTGGATTTTATCTTTGAATGACACCTGGAAGCTCCTCATCCTTCATTAGTGTCTGTCTGTCACCTGTCTGTCTGTAGGATCTGCTGCAGAGAGTCCAGAAGCACTCAGAGGTGGAGACTGTTGATCTGGTTCTGAAGCTGAAAGATAAACTGGTCAGTACACATTCGTCTAAGACTCATGAATCATCTGCAGCAGTGCTACAAGTATTACTTCTTATACGTCAGGTACTGCAACTACTGTTCATACTGCTAGTGCTGCGTCTGTCACTACTCCAGTGTCGGTAGTTACGGCTGCTTAAAAACAAATACTGCTTACTGCTGCTGTTACTGTTACTGTACCATCTAGTACTGTCACTGCCAATGCTGCAGTGATTTGGGTCTCAACTCGTACTGCTATAGCAGCTTCTGCAATACTCCCACACTGTGCTAATTGTGCTTATACTGATAATACTTCTACAGTTTTCACTGCAGATGATCTTTTAGAAGTTTCAGCATTTTGACATAAAACTCTTTGTGTGATTGTGTCACTCTGGGTTTAAATTACAACAGTTAATAATAAGCACTAATTATATGTATGAGTTTACAAGTAATGTGAAGACTGACGGGTGCTCTCTGCTGCAGAGTCAGGCGGAGAGGGAGCAGCTCCCCGTACAACCGGGGACTTTGGCCAAACTGAGGGCCCACATTGAAGCCGTGATCCTGGCCTTACCAGAAGACCTGCAGGGTATCCTCCACAAGCCCTCCTCACCCTGACACTGAAGCCTTTGCTCTGCAACTCTAACCCCAGTTTTGAGCTTGTTTTAAAGTTTGGGGGTAGGGGTTCTCCTCCCAGTTGGTGGAGACGCTCCTGTTTACTAGCACTGAATCCCAGGGCGAGGACCTCTTCTGGTCTAACACGGAAAGCACACGGTGCATTTTCTTCCCCTAAATATATGTTAAAGGTCTGTTGTATTTAGTTTTTTTTCCACCCAAACTCAACCTGTGGCATCTCAGTGGGTTTCAGACCAAACGTGCCCCTCAGTGATCATGTGGTATTCAAACGACCGGCCGGAACAGGCCAGAGCTGCCTCGCCTGCAGGATTTTCAGGAGGTGAGAGCATTTAAAAACTGCGAGGAGACATTATTAGGTCAGGAAAGGAGCGCGATGCATTTCAGCACGCAGCTGCAGAACTAAAGGTTCACATGAGCCTGTGGTAGCCTGTGTGCAAGAGGGTTTGCCATCTTAGTGAATGAAAGAGCAGGAAGGTGAACCCAGCTGACCTTTGGCCCTCAGCAGTTTGACCTCCTGCCATGTTTAATTTTTATGTTTTTATTTTACGTTGGCAATGGACTGCTGCAGCCGGGCAGCACTGACTTTGGAGTTTTTCATCCATTTTATGTTGTTTTTTTTTTCTTTTTTTTTAAAGAAGTGCACTTCATTGGTAACTGGACCATTGTGCCCTTCACACACAGTCTCACACTTTTATGCAAACAAACTGAACAAGAAGAGCCAAGTAGTGCTTTATAATGAATTTTTACAAAAATCTTACACACTCAAACAGCATTAAGCATTGAGCACCAGCGACCGTGTACTAACCATCTGTGCAGTAAACAGCTGATGTCTGGTGTGCTGTAGAGCAGTGTGCCCATGCAGTGTCCCTGTCACATGATATATGTGTAGCCAACCGTAACAGTCTAAGCAAACCTTTCAAAAAATCTTGTTGTGGGTTGTCGTTACATTCATATTTTTATGACGACTGAATCTAAAACTTGCATGTCACTTGTTTTTTGCTAGCTGAGTCGTGAAACTATGGAGGCCTGTTTCTGCCAAAAAAGAAACAAGAAACTGATGGACATTTAGTGACATCAGTATTCAAATACTCACGATCCGTCAAAATTATAAGATGCTAGGTTTCCATTTTTGTCTTCTTAGATTAGAATTTGGAATTTATTCCTATGAATGTAAACAAACAGATGATTAATTAAGCCTTAAAGTCTTTGAGAAGCTAATGAACAGTTTCAGTCTTTTCCCAAGTCATCAAAATAGATTCCATAGTGCTCACTCTGATATAATTATGTGAAGCTTCCATAGTTAAGCGACAGGTAAACTGCAAATTCCAGCTGTCATGAACAGTCTCACCACAGCACAAAACTCAGAATGGATACTGCTAGAGAAAAGCCCTGCTGTGATACAGCTACATACCAGACAGTGTTTTCTAAATGGTTCTGGAAAAGTGATAAAACAAACCAACACTACAGCTGACTTTGTTTTTACTGATATTTCACTGATGGAGCTGCTTCCTGATACGAGTTAAAATGATGCTGGTGCCTTCCCTACAGGAATGAGAGCAGAACCAAAGACTTGATGAGTTAGTCTCAGTCTGAAATAATGACGACTGGTCCCCATGAGGCGCTTCTTAAACTGAAACTCGAGGCTTAACCTTCGTTCTTACACTAAACTGAAATTACTCTGCTGACAAAAAAAGTCTGATGACCTTCCTGCTCAGGTTCATCTACGTTGTCATCAGACAAAACGTCATGACTGAAGTCTGTTTAGTTTCCTGAAGAACCTGTGAACTACGTGGATGCATTGTTAAAAAATGAAAACATCCACAAAGTCACAGAGTCCCGTAAAATAAAAGAAACCCATCAAACCTCCAATGAAGGGATAATTAGCACTGCTAAGTCTATGAAAGCATCATTTCCCTGCATGCTCTAGCTCATTGACAATGGACTTTGTTTAATTTGCATTCATCCATGTAAAGTCAAATCATAAAAATAAACAGTAATTAAGCCTTGAGAATAGAATCATTTGATTTTTGTCAATTATTCAGATTGTAAAAAAAAAAAAAAAAATACCATTGGCTCAAAAGGCCAAAACATGCAAAATCATCAGTTTGGTGCTCGGAATTAAAAATAATCAACTCAAACGTTTCTTCAGGCCTGATTTATGTGAATTCTTGAACATTCCTGTGGACACCTAACAAAGGAAAAATCAGCAGATCCACACAGAATGACAGCAATAACAGCTTAACAGGTCAATGAATTTATTTTAATTAAGTCTAAATTGCTATGATTATGATTGGTAGCAGAAGATTTGTTAGTGGTTCCACATAAATGCACATTGAGTTATTTTGATATTTTCAGTTTTAAAAATATCACTTGTCTAAATGGGCCTCTTGTCTCATGGACGTGTATTTTTGTTTATGTTTTTGGTCATTTTCCTTTAAGCCATCATGTAACGTGTTGTATAAATGCTTTGATATTCTGGTCAAGCAGGTAATTGTAAAGAAATATAACAATATGTGCTGGTTGGAAAAACCTGTGACATCTGGTTGTTGGGCAACCATGTAAGTTTTATATTTGTAAAAAAAAAAAAAAATATTTTAACAACTTTGGATTATTTTTATGTAGGCCTATTCTCATACTCTGTCGAGAATGAAGAGTTTTGTACATAATGATATAAAGTGAGATGGCGGCCCAGATATGATGATGTACAATAATTATTTTACTATTACAACGGATGTCTTACTAAATGCAGAGATATAAAGAGTTGCCCGACATGTTGTTCATTTACCTTTTTTAGAATAATTACATTGTTGTTGACATTTTGAATTTGTGGACACTCTAGGAAGGAAATGTTTTCGAATTGCTTTTAACTGATCCTGAAAATATTAACATGAACGTCTCTGTTTTTTAATTACTGATTTTAATCAAAAACTTTTTTGCAGGTCTGCTTATTTATTGGAGTCAATGGCCATGTGTACATTCTCATAAAAAATTAAGACCCTATTGACAGAAAACATTGATGTTGGATCATTAAGAGCACATTTAAATCATGTTTTTGTTTTTTTGCAGTGTCTGCTCTTGTCATCTATGGTAGGCTTAAAGTTCAAAACAAAAGATTAAAATAACCTGTCGGTGAATGTATTTTTGTGATCTTACAGATGGCAGTTTTTACAATTTAAAAAAAAAAAGGGAAGTATTAATGTGACAATATACTCAAAGTATCTAAAGAGGTACACATCATTTACCTCACCATCTGCTACTACTTAAAATAATGCTGGGTATCCTGTGAGGGCTCACACTTAAGTCTAGCACAAATATCTTAATGTACAATACTTGAATATATTTATTCACTAATTCCAGTAAGATTAAAAGCTTTGCAGCGGGGAAAACCAACAGCTAAATCCAGTATTTCCCCAGGTGGAGCCGATCACTACCCGGACCTGCTCACCCAGCACAGAAGATGAGCAGAGCTGCATTCAATGTGTGAATTGAATACTAAATGTAAACACTGGTTGTAAACAAGGAAAACATCACAGAGAGCAGAGAAATAACATCTGTGAGATCACAAAACACCCTCACAAAAAGATGGGTTTGATAGTACATGTACATGAGATATCAATCATGACTGAAAAGCATGTAGTGTGTTTAAAGGTTTCCTTATTTACGGCCTTTGTAAACCACAAGTTAGTGGTCATGTAAACTATCAGCCAGTCTACATTAGCTTGTTAGCTTTGGCATTTTTCTGTCAAAGCGCCAAAATGTTTGTCTTCCATCAAGTGCTGCGGCAGATAAAGACTGCAAATTCAAAATGTCGACGTAAGATGGTACAATTATTGGCGATTATGTTGAATATTTTTGCTCTGATGTCATTGTTTTTCTTGAAGCCATATAACCACTACACTAAACCACTCTGATGGCCTGAAGGACTACAGTCAGTTTCTTTAAAAGTATTAAAGAGAAGCGTTGCAATGAAAACACTGTTGTGAAATTGCTCCCCGTTGACCTGTTTTCACATGATGGCCTCCAGTTGGATTTTGTTTTTTATAAGCAACTGCAAAGACGTTTATCATGGTCTTATGTTTAACTTAATTGTAACTTGAAGCTTTTTTGGAAAATATTCACTGCTGAGTGTCTTTCATGACATTGTTTGCTTTTGCTTGACACGGTATCATAATAAAAAAAAATTCACACAGTGGCCATTTTTAACATTTGGGGATGTTTTATTTATGATTAACCAAGACAAAGTGAAGTTGAAGTTAAGTGAAAAACATGTTGCAAACACTGCAAGAGGAATATTGGTTCATATTTTAATATTTTTGGCTGCAGATGAGGTTAGCTCGCGTTAGCTTGCACTCATTAGGCAAGCTAACTTCAGTAAGCTAAGTGAGCTGGTTAGCTTACAAGCTAGCTGTGAAAATAGCTGTGTGTCGAAACCACTTTCTTCTCGTTTGTATATTAATGTCTATACCACACGACCAAGAAGGCTGCTGTGAGAGTAATGACAGAGAGGATTCTTCATGATTCTTCAGATCCTCAGTTGTACTTTTTTTTCTGTTTAGCTCCACTGCTAACAGTTGACATTACTTCAACCACAGCTTCCCTTAGCATTTCTGTGGATAGCACTGGGAGAAGCTCAGCAGATACTGAGCAACTTAATCATTCAATAGGAGGTGCATTTATGGCCTCATGGTGAATGTAAGTCAACTAAGTGATTTGTGATTTCCGCTGCTGGTAAATTTGTATGTAATGTACAATCACATTCTTTTTAGTTTATTATTAATTATTGATTGTAGATTGATTGTTGTAAATTATGTTATTATATGAAGAACAGAACACAGGATACAAATACTTTTCATACACAAGCCAAATATGTTTGTATTACAGCTGTTGTTCCTTTCTATCCTTCCTTTCCCCCATGCTGGAAAACAGCCTGGTCTTCTTCTTCCCTCCCTTTGGACGATGCCATCTCCCCCTTCTGCCGACGAGGCGTTTTGCCTGCCTCTCATAGATGTCTTCCAATAGTGTCCTTCCTCTGGGAGAGTAGCTGATGGAGGACCAGGTGAGGACGGAGCCAACGTCAGGCCTAAAAACAAAAAACAAAAAGTTAATTAACACTATGCTGATAAAAACAGTAATGATTTATACAGGAAAGGACATTTAAAGATGAAGTAATGTGGTTTATAGAGTTAATCATGAGCACAAAAAAATGTTTATTTATTTATTTATTTTGTAAAAGTTAAAAATTCTTAAAACTCTTTCTCTCTACTTAAAAATTTTGGAGCCTATGAATATGCTAATATTTTTAGCTTAAAAATGTAGCCACAGAATGCATTAACTAGCTTGCTAAAGCTCTGCCACTTTACGCCATCGACTGCATAGAGATGGACGACATGAGAGCTTTGAAAAAGTGAAGCCCAAACATCTGGATTTTGTGGTCGGCTGCAGTACAGCTCATAAGCTCCTCCCCCTCCGCCTTAGCAGATGGGCCATAGGCGTCAAATATATTTTTCCCCAAAGATGGTTTCTGTCATTTTAGGTAGTTCTTATCACATTGATGTTTGTTCAAGTGTTCATTTTTCTGATCAGTTTGGTTTTAATGATTGATTTGATCCTTTAAAAAGCAGGTGGAACATCATGCTCCTGATTGGGTCAGACAGGCTTATGGGCGGGAACTTGATACCGCACCTGCACCTCCCCTGCACTACTGAATATACTCTGGCTCCAAACGAGGTCACCAGAACAAGATGGCAGCACTTGTATCTGGGATACTTCATTTTGCTTCAAGTGGAGATGCACCAGCCATCTTTATATACGTCAGTGCTTTATATGAAACAGAGTGTCGATGAAATGTGCCAATTCAACATTTTACTGTTACTTTATACACTACAGAGAGAACTGCTCACACACACACACACACACACACACACACACACCTGTAGACGCTGGTGGTCATGTAGTTGTAGATTTCCCTGTAGGAGATAGGATAATCCCACACTTGGACGTCTGTCACCTGACCATCAAAACCTGGAAAATAAATTACAGGCTCACCTGACCAGGCATACTGAACACACACACACACACACACACACACACACAAACATCAGATAGATAATAATAAAATGAGATTCCAAGTCCAGCAGGTTGTTAAATTGCGGTCCTGTGGGCAAAGTATTAATGCAGACATGGAATATGAAAACATTGCAGGCTTCATCTTTTTGCTGTGAGAGCCAACATTGCTGCCCACATCGTAAGATTTGCTGTCCTCACCTCAGAGGGCAGCATCTTCCTGATGCTAATTCTGGGGCCGCTAAACACCTGCGCTACATTCTTCATGGAGTCCACGGTCAGGCAGACTGTGGTCCAGATCTCTGGTTCAATGTGTGTCCAGAATAATTTGTTGGGTTGCAAGTACAGCCTGTTGTACTCGTATCTGTCAAAGCTCAGCACGTAAACACCACTGACACTGACTGCCATCTTCAGTGGGTTCCGGCTGGATGGACTGAGCGTGAAGATTGTGGGGCTACTGGACTGCTGGTAGTCGGTGAGGAATCGCAGACAGACGGATACACCTGCAGGGGTCAGCGTTCACAGGGAGGAGCACAAAGTTTGACCAAGTCAAGTCAACGATGAACACAGAGCGGTCGTTTGGTGGTTTTAGAACATGAATTTAAAAGAAAGAAAGAAGCAAATAAACAAACAAATACACAATATATCATGTAGTCGGTGTAGCTATCCACCGATAACAACAGTCAATAATTAATAACCATCTACGAGAGACAAAGCTTCCAGTTGTCACTGGCTTTAACAAGGACTTAAACAAGGACTTTGTTTGTCCGAACAAACCATAAAAAGCATCACAGTCATGATTTAGTGACATGTATGCAAACACGTCCAATGCGAGCATGTTTCAGCTACATGTTTCAGTGTTTTATTGTAATGCAACATGTAATAGATGTGGCATTGAAATAAAACTTAAGAAAAGGTGACAGCAAATCTGTACATCAAATAAAGAGTTTGGATATCATGTGCTGACACTGCGTTTCTGTTTGGTTATGTGGTCTGTAAAGGTACTGACCTCTGACGGGAGGTGCTGAGGTCCAGGGAGGGTAGGTGGGGGTGGATTTGGTGGTGCTGGTGGTGGTGGGGGTGAATCGGGTGGTGGTGTGGGCGGATTTGGTGGTGCTGGTGGTGGTGGGGGTGAATCGGGTGGTGCTGGTGGTGGTGGGGGTGAATCGGGTGGTGCTGGTGGTGGTGTGGGTGGATTTGGTGGTGCTGGTGGTGGTGGGGGTGAATCGGGTGGTGCTCAATCTGGCGGTGGTGGTGAATTGGGTGGTGCTCAGTCTGGCGGTTGGGATGGATCGGGTGGTGTAGCGGGGGATAGTAGTTGATGACGGGTTAAAATAGGCTGGATAGAAAGATATTCCTCCTCCGTTGGAAGACAAAGTGAACATCTTGCCATTTAAATTGGCCCTGAAAGAAGGTGCTGGAGAGAGAAAGACGAAGGGATTAAACACTAAGGCTCATCACGTCAGCGAGGAGATGAAGGAGAAGTCTGGTGATGTGCTGTGCTTTTGTGATTCAGAACAAAATGAGATACGAAGACCAAAAACAGCAACGGGTTCGTCTACGCTTTCTGACGTCCCTGCTCTGTCTGAGGATCTCCTGACGCATGTTTGCAGGGACTGTTTTCATCGGCGGATTGACACGTGTTCAGCTCACGTGGAATTGAGCCAAAATAAACTGCGGTGTGTGTTTTCATGACATGAGTGAGGGAACATCTCATCTTTGTTAAACTAACTGTAAGGTTTGGATAATCTGTCCCGAGGTGATCTTAATGTTGTTAAATCGCACTAAATTAAACCACATCACCGTGAAAAACAAACTTTGTTTTAAATGTTAAACAGACACTGAATGTGCGTAGTTACTCTTCTCTCTCTCACTGTGTGTGTGTGTGTGTGTGTGTGTGTGCGTGCGTGTGTGTGTGTGTGCGTGTGTGTGTGAGTGTGTGTGTGTGTGTGTGTGTGTGCGTGCGTGCGTGTGTGTGTGAATATTTCAGGAAGTCAGACTTGATTTTTGCTTCCACACTCTGTCCACAGCCGTTGGCTTTTTAGTTCATGAGAAATCAACTTCAACGGCTCAAACTCTAACACGTGTGGACATGAATCTGAATTTTTGTGTGTTTTCTGTCCTTTTTTCTGGGTACTTCTACTGCAGTATTTTAAAATCAGGAAGGTTTACTTTAAAAAGCCCACACGTTGTACTTCACTGCCTTTCAGGAGAGGAAAAGTCCAAAGCCGCATGGAGCCTCAGCCCTCCTGACTGACATGTGAGACTGGAACAGGAGAAAAGGAGTTTAATCAACATCTGCTGCAGCAGCTGGTGTCCCTCCAGCTGCAGGAGGGTGGAGCTGCGGGGACGGAGACAGACTGTCTTTGTCTCTTTTCCAGGTTAATAAAGTGAGCCTACACTTTAGAACAAGATGGTTGCATGTTTGCTGTAAGCTGCCTCCTACAGATGTGGACTTTGTTGGTTTGGACTCGGTGATGTTGTCCCCGTCCCCGTCCTCTTCCTCACACTATTACTTTGATTTGAGTGTAATATTCCGGTACTCTTTGCTAATATCCACAGCTATTAGTTTTGAATCGTGTTTGTATCTTTGAGCAGCTCCTACGTTTCCTTTGTGCTTTGCCTTATTGGACATGACAGCAGCACTCAAACATACATGTTTCAGTCTTTGTTCCTCTGTGAACACACGCCAAAATAAAGTTATTTAACCAACAAGATCAACAACTGGTGACTGTCAGGATGAAGTCTGGAGCTACTTTTAAATATCTCAAAAGTTTTCCTTGTGCAGTGTGTGTGTGTGTGTGTGTGTGTGTGTGTGCGCGCGCCCACACCTGTTGTCGTCCATGCTGAAGCTGACACCACATTCACCAGTGCTGACATCACAGCCATCACCGCGGGAACGTAAAGCGGCTTGCTCTTCATCTTGATCCTCGTCCTCCTCCGACCGACCCGAGTCCAGCACTGTGAAGCGTCTGTGGGAGCGTCCGTCCCGCCGTCGTCCCTCTGAGCAGACGGCAGCTCCTGGACTTTGACTTCCTGGTTCAGACGTCAGCAGCCGCTCGTGAGTTTCACTTCAGAGAAACAGAAAACACACACCAGCCGGCCCTCTCTGGCATTTGATCCACATTCGTCTCTCGCAGCGTTAGTGACTTTGTTCAGCACTTATTATAATCCAGTTTTACTCAGTGATCTGAGTACTTCTTCCTCTCCTGCATATCAGAGGGACTGTCGAATGTAATAACAACAACAATAATAATAATAATAACTTAGCACCTTTCAAAAGCCAGGTTTCCAAAGTGAATCATTAAAGACAAAATCAACAAACTGTACACTGTATAGGATGCAATAAACAAAATCTATAATATAATATAATATAATATGATATATTAGACTATATAATTCAATGGTCCTCTTTTCCTCCCTTATGAGGACTTGTATATAGCTGTATATTGTATTGTGTTTGCTGTACTTTGTAAATTGTTAATTTGTTTTACCTCTATAATTTTTTGTAATTGTTTTTGTAAAACCACACTGAAATCTCTCAAAGAGGTCATTATGACACATGAACTCTGAAAGATGAGTAAACACCACTTTCTCTGGCACCTTAGATAAAAATGGCAGCTTTGAAATTGGATCAAGCTTGGGTTTCTTTAAGAGAGGTTGCATCACAGCATGTGTGAAAGCAGAGGGAAATTTTCTAAGCTCAGATGGGACAGAAATGAATTGAATTCGTGCATTTAAAATTGACAACAGCGAGCCGTTCTGACACGCTCAGCTTTCTTCTGACCGTGAAAAGTGATCACGTGCTGCTGTTTGACCAATTGCTTTTGATCTGTAGCCTCGTTTGAACGTAGCTTTTCAGCGCTGTGATAAATAAAACCACAACTGCATGAACAGATTTAAGGTTTTTTTGTAAATGTTTTATTATAATAACAAACAGCAAAATAATAATAATAGTCTTAATCTTATTTATAGCATCTTAAAGACACACATTTCAAAGTGGACAAAACATTTTAAACAACAGTTAAAATATGACACGTTATAAGGTTTAAACACAGTTTGCCATAAACACCAAACATGAATGAAATCAAACGAAATGAAACAATTTATGCAGTTACTTAAACTTACTTTTTTTTACAGTAGTCTGTAAATAAAGGAAGTGA
Organism: Scatophagus argus; assembly: GCF_020382885.2. Classification (NCBI taxonomy): domain Eukaryota; kingdom Metazoa; phylum Chordata; class Actinopteri; family Scatophagidae; genus Scatophagus; species Scatophagus argus. The sequence continues at coordinate 24,176,227 of NC_058495.1, read as the reverse complement.
AGTTTTAAAGCAGTAGCCGAACTTTGTACACGCAGCACTGACGGTGTTGTCATCACCTGAGCGGAGGAGGCCTGCTGAGCCAGGAGGACGTGACGTCTCACTCTGCTGTGATTTCCCCAAACCACAAACACGGTGCAAGCCTGTGCATCAATACTGATTGACTGTCATCTGAGAAACGTACAAATGAGGGATTCGGTGTTTGGAAAGGATTTTAAACTGCTTTTACGCATGTCATGTAGGAAAATAACATTAACGGGAAATATACTGGAACAATTATTAATAATAATAATAAAAAAGGGGGGAATCAAATTCTAAAAAACGTTGAGACTTTGTTGTGGTGTCTGCAGCGGTTCCTGTCCTTTCTATATGAACTTCTCCTTTCATAGACACGCACAGAAGCCACAAACAATCGCAAAGCAGCGCAAAGCGGAAGAGAAACGTGAACGCGTCTTCGGTTCCTGAAAGCTGCAGCATATCAAAGGTGGATCAGCCTTTTCAAAGGGCAGCACAAAGTGTGTGATCATCTGATGAAACAGCAGCTGTTAGCGGATGTAAACACGACGCAGTGCTGCCCTGCCAGACAACAAGTCAACAACATTTCAGAACTAATAATGACCGTAACGGCAGCGCGCTGTTTCCTGTGCTGATCCCGGCCGGCGTGCGCCACAAACGCTCCAGCAGCCGCGGGGTTTGGTCGCTTTAAACACAAACAAATGCTTCAGGCATTTTGCATAAATCACTGCTGTTTTGTTTTTCTTGGACAGACAGTCCCTCAAGATGAAAGACACCTTTGTAATCGCACTTTAGTGGTTTATATTTCCACCAGTGGCGTGTTTTGTAATTTCATCACGTTAAACAGCTGCTGATTCTCAAGTCCTCCTCACACAAGTGAAAATCCTCCAGACTTTAAGTTTTATCTGTCATCAGTCTCTTTAAAGTTTCTTTTATTATGTGTTTAATAATCTATCTGTGCACAGTGTGGTCCTTTAATGAAGCATCTGTAACTGTATCTGCGTCTATAATAAATGATTGATAAGACGACAGAGCAGCTGTGATATTAATAAATGAAATGCACACAGGAGCAATAACTTTCAGTGGGTTGTGAAATCTGTTCATACAGAAGTGGAAATCCTTCACGAGTGTGTTTCCTGAACACACACACACACACACACACACACACACACACACTGAGCTTTAAGCTTCATTCCTGACTGTGGAAATGATGATAAACTTAACTCCACACGTCAGCACGTTTCTTCTGGAGGTCAAAATTGCATCTTGTGGCTTTTGTCAGCAGAGGAAGTTTGTCCAGTTTTCATCAGAACGAACAAAAAAAAAAAAGATGAATAATTTATTTATTTATTGCACAGGGACGAGCATGTCGATGCCTCACACCACAGCATTTATAAGTTAATTTACAATACACCAGTTAAAACACGTAAAACGTAACAACAACAGGACAGAAGTTATTGATCAGTACACACATTAAAAACACACAACTCAACCGAGAATACAGACAGAACAACACAGGACACAAACTAATTAACTTCACTACAGCAGCTGACAAACACATCTCTGAACTCTTATCTTCATTCCTTCTTCATGTCCTGCAGAAATGTTATGTTTAGTGTTTTATAAACCCTTTATCAGATGTTCAGATTACCTTTCAGGTAAGGTTTGTGTGTGTGATGCAACTTACAAACCAACACGTCAGTAAACTTTCAACAACTGCAGTGAACAGATGAGACACAGACGCAGATTATTCACTCAGCGTTGACAACCTGGCAACGCACAGTAAACAGACTGTGTCAGTTCTGCTGACAGCAGCAAGAGGAAGAGACAGAACATCACTTCCTGCTACGCTGTCCTTTGTATGAAGACACAGGAACCAGAGTATTATAACCTGTAATTCTACAATAGAAGTCCACCCACTAGTCACTCTAGTTTCATTTCTTTTAAAAGAAACTTGATTTCCTAAAACAGGCAATATTTTAAATGAGGAGAACACGGCTTTTATTGGGGACTATTTTCTGCTGCACAGTAATACACATTTGGTACATTCTGGCATTTCCAACAGGAGGACTCAGCGGGATTGATCTATCGTGTGTGTGTGTGTGTGTGTGTGTGTGTGTGTGCGTGTAAATGGCGATGAAGGAACATGTCATCCAGTGCAACAGTGTGACTCACTCTTGTGTTTTTAAAACAGAACAGTGGAGAGCGGTGGCACAGAGGAGTAGGATATATCAAGGTTTGAATAAAATGTCAGTCAGTTCACTGATGGTTTGATTGGATCGTACTTTGTGAAGAAACAGGACAGAATATTATCTTCCACATCTGAAAACACAGTCCAGCAGTGTTTCTGTGGGTTGACTGAGCACACCTGAACTCTGACCTCTGCACACGTGAATGCGTCCCTCTTGTTTGGCCTTCAGTAGACAGACCAAGGCAGCGCAAACAGCTGCACGCCAGTAAAAATAATGTGACTATACCTTTATGTCAATCGAGCAAAAGCTGTGCCTTTATTTTGAAGGTTGTGTGAGCGGAAGTGTTGTTTTCCGGTGTTGCGTGTTGCCTCGTAGCCGCTGCCACCGTGTACCAAGCTGACAGCAGCCGGGATGACACCATGGAGAACACACACACACCGTTACGCACACCGCTGCTCTATAAATGCACACACACTCACACACCGACCCAGACACAGGCGGAGAGGCTCGACGAGCGGTTTGAAAGTTTCAGCCTGAAACATCCGAAACATCTGAAACATGGGCGTCATCGTCTCGCACATCTTCTCCAGGTTCACCTCCAAGAGACCCGTCAGGATTTTAATGGGTGAGATGGGATTGGCTTCCTACTGTTAATCATGTCTTCTTCTTCTTCTTCTTCCTCTTGTTATTATTATTATTATTATTGTTGTTGTTATTGTTATTATCTCCTTGATCGGTTATTATTTACCAGAGTGATTTAGCTAACTAGATACTCACGCTGATTGGACGAATTAACTCACGTGACTCGGCAACATGGCGGAAAAGTTTGTGTTATCTTTAATGGAGCTATCTTCAATTAAATGTTTTCTTTGAATGGAGAAAACGAGACGTTCATAAGTTGTTTCCAGTCTGACTTTAATCTACAATACAACACTTCGTGGCTTGCTATTGAATAAATATCGTAGTTGTCGTAGTAATTTAAAAAGTAACTTCTACGGAAGTATTATTAGTTGCTTCTGTGTCTTAGTCAGTGGTTTTGATAAAGGTTTAACAAAGGAAACCCCCTGTATAAAGTTAAAATGTGAGACATTCACCAATGTTAAGATTTACCTTTAGCTTACATGAATACAGATTTGTGTTACTGTACTTGAGTATTTTCATTTCAAGCTGCTTTGTACTTGCTACACTTTAAAGGAAAATGCTGTACTTTTTACTGCATTGCAACTATCGTCTCAACATGCGACCTATGCAATGCACTGTTATAGATGAAACTACACAGCAGTACATAATTGGTTCCACCTCTACCAGTTACTGCAGTAAAATCTTTGGCAAATGGTACTTACACTCTTTTGACATTTTAACTCTCTTGACTTCTAATGAAGTACTTTCACCTGTACTTACTTAAAGTCTCTGAATACTTTCTCCACCACTGTTGGAAGCTAATCTTTGTAAACTGAATATCTTTGAGTTCTGGACTGTTTGGCAGACAAAACAAGACACTTTATTGCTCTGACATTTTAAAAGATTGTCTGAAAATAGTCTTTAGCTGCAGTTCTGCTATTAACAGTAATAATAACTGTGTGTGTGTGTGTGTGTGTGTGTGTGTGTGTGTTGTGGCAGTGGGTCTGGATGCAGCAGGTAAAACCACTCTGCTGTACAGACTGAAGTTGGCCGAGGTCGTCACCACCATCCCAACTATCGGTCAGTGAGCTGTTTGTTGATACACACATTTAGTGATGATATGAAATAAAGTCAAATCATAAAATAAATAAATGTGTGTGTGTGTGTGTGTGTGTGTGTGTGTGTGTGCAGGTTTTAATGTGGAGACTGTGGAATTTAAGAACATCAGTTTCACAGTTTGGGATGTTGGTGGTCAGACTATCATCAGACCTCTGTGGAGACATTACTACACTAACACACAGGTAATACCATTACTACTACTAGTAGTACTACTACCACTACTACTACTACTACTACAGCCACTGCCAGTATTACAGTAGAGAAACTCTCTAAAGGTTGTTTGCAGTAATGTCTGTATGTGTCTGTCTGTCTGCGTCCGTCTCCAGGGTCTGATATTTGTGGTCGACAGCAACGATCCTGAGAGAATTAAAGAAGCTGCTGACGAGCTGCACAGGATGGTAAACACACATGCACACACACACACACACTCACACACTCAAACTTAGAAGGAGGACACGCCTGATTGGTTGATATCTGAATCGTTAACCTTGCTGTTAAAGTCACCCTGTTTGTGTGTTGCAGCTGGAGGAGGAGGACCTGAGGGGCGTGGCCTTACTTGTATTTGCTAACAAACAGGATTTGCCCAGAGCCATGTCTGTCAGTGACATCACAGAGGCCCTGAGCCTATCAGGAGTCTCACAGCCGGTAAGTGCACACAGTTCTGCTAGTTGACCCCACAGTGCAGTGATTAATGTTGTGTGACACGACGCCTTTCAGTGAAGACACAGCGAGAGGATGAAGTGTCTCAAATCTCAGTTTATGGTAACAACAGAATAAACGACCGAGTGTTTGTTAGACAAGGAAAGACTCTTTATTATTCATGATAAACACATGTACAGTGAGCGGTACAGTTTATGTACGTGTAAGAGTTCAAAGGGAGAAGTTTTGTTTTTTATTAACACATAATCCAGATTTAAATGTATTCCAAACTTCAGCTAATGTCTCTGTCCCCCTGTGTGTCTGTCCAGTGGTTTGTCCAGGCGTCCTGTGCGGTCAGTGGCACCGGTCTGGTCGAGGGTCTGGACTGGCTCTCCAACCAGATCCTCAAACAGTAGACGCTGATCGGGCAGTCTGATCTGAGCTGGGGAAACATGAACGTCGCTCTGTTACACACATCTGATCCAGGTGACATTTCACTGCTGCGTTCACAGCACTCGGAAAATTCCACGTTCCCACTTTGTCTGGAAGATGCACATTTACAGCTTGTGCCGCGTTCATGTCATTTTGGAAGAATCAGAAAGATCAGGTTGAATTTTAATACCTCAGACTGCTGTTAACAAACGTCGTAAAAAGTGGCAAACACCTGCGCCTTAGCATTCCCGCGCTGCTTACTTTGCAGTGGCTCAACAAAGCCTTAAAATAATGTGTTTTTATTGTTTCTGATAATCACAGTAAAAGCAGTATGGCGAGATCATATCTTTGGAGCCGATGTCTCCATGTCACCAGGAAGGAAAAGCGTAGAGAAGAGTTGATTAATAAATGAGACGATCATCACAATAATTCATTGATTGTGTTTTATAAAATGACACAGCAGCACTGAAAGAGCAAACAAAAATCAAATTATGTTGTTGAACAAGCATGTGATGATCCCCACGCTGGGAAACAAAGTTAACTGCAACTTGTTTTCTTCAGATTTTCATCTCTTTGAAAATTATTACACCACAGTCGTTAGTGTTCCGTTTACCTGCTATCTGTTATTTTAGACTTTACAAGTCAAATACGACTTTATGGCCAAAGTCTTGCTGGGTTCGCTGGCAAATTTAAAAGCGTGAATTTATTTTTGTGTGTGTGTGTGTGTTCTAATTGGTTAATCAGTTTAGGTATTTCTGTAATGTTATGGCCTGCTCTATTTTTCTGTTTTGTGTTTATGGGAACTTGTATATTTATATAATAAATTCATTTTGTTTATATTTATTTTACAATTAAAATGTTCGTTCTGGTGGCCAGTTTGTGTGTACATTTTAGTTTAAATGCGACCCGCACAGACTGTTAAAAATCTCTTCAAAAGAATTGCATTGGAAAAATGAAATCAACAGCTAAAATGAATGGGCAGCCAGAAAATACATACATGCAAACTGGCTACTTGAAATGGCTTAAAGTAATGGATAATTGTTAAAAATCATTTGGCCTATTCTACCTAAAATTATCAATCATCATCTTGTTATCTAAGTGGAAACTGATAAATTGATAACTAAAACAAGCAGGTGAAACAGGCCTGACTGTAACCAACGAATTGTAAAACAGTTAAATGGACGACGACAAAGTGTCACGTAAGAAGCTACAACGAATCAAACTTGTAATTTATATCGATTTCAAAACTGTCCAAGTCGCAATTTTTGTCATTTTCAAAAAACGTACAAGCGACACGCTACAACAGCACTGCATTGTGAAGTGAACTTGACTACATTTAGAACTGAGATCCCTTCATGTGTGTAAATATTTGTACAAAATTCTGCTGTATGAAATGAAATCTGAAATCTGTTATTTTCTGTAACTTTTGTTTGCTTCTTTGTATTGCACAACAATTTCCTGCGGGATCAATAAAGTTCTTATCTTAAAAAGTGACATTTCGAGGTTCTGAAAAATGTCAGCTGCTAGCTGTTACAGAACATAACTTCAGGCGTGTAAAAGTCTTCCTCGCTCTGAAAACCACGAGCGGCGTGACTCAGGCGGGTGGAGTTAGTGCTTTATTTGTAACTGAAACAATCACCACTGAAACATATGTACAGTTCAACACCATCAATCCCATCAGGCGCGTTTTCCTGCGTCAGTAAAGTGCAGCTCCGCCAACACGAGTCCTTCACCTCGTTACAGCAAGAAAACGTCCTCCACAAAGATGCAGAAAAATAAAATCATCACCAGTAACTGCTGATTTAGGTTTTTGGAAACATCATCACCGTGGGAGGCCTTCAGTCACAGCTGACTGCTGACAGCTGACTGATCTCTGACATCCCTACAAGTAACGCACATGATGTTGGAACTGAAGCTTATCCAGATGTTTTCCTGCAGTCAGGATGAAGGCAGGATAAAAACATAAAAAGGCTCCAAACACTGAAGCAGCTAAACGTTTGTGAGAGTGGAGATAAACATTTTGATGTCGGCAGAAACACGCCGACTCGACTGGTCCTTACATGCATCTACATGTTAAAATGTGACATTTCTTCAGAGTTTACTGAATGAACAGCTAATGTTGCAGATCAGACCGTCAGAGAAGACAAAAGCTGAGCCCGAACTCGTCTGATCAGGTTTGTGCTTGTGCTGAACGAGTCTCGCTGATGTTTCATGCAGCTGTTCGTTTTCTAAGAGGAAGTTACACACATCTCATTCTGGAATAAAGAAACATTTCCTTCTTCTGTAGTAGTCTCAACACTAATCTCCTGCGGCAGCCATGTTGGCTCCTGCGGCAGCCATGTCGGCTCTCGGCATGACAACATGCTAACAAGCGTCGTGAAAAGCTGGGACGCTGGACAAAGCGTAGCTAATGATATGATGTTCTACAATTAATTCAACAAATACAGAAAAAGGCAAATTCATAAACATAATCAGCATTGGCACTGGAAGTCGCTGGAGGTTATAGAGATTTTTCTTCAAACACATCGAGGTCGTGATTAAAAGAAACTGAGCTGAAACTTCAATTTGTCAATATCATCGTCAATATCAATATCAGCAGATGGTTTTGGCTTCAATATCAGTGTTTCTGTATCACACAACAGCGTAATTACTGCCAACAGTTTGTGTGTTTCAGAGACACGACGCAGTCACAAGCTTTAGCCTGACGACGCCAAAACAGTCAAAAACTGATTTGCTTGCATCCGCGACGTTTCCCAGCCGTAACCAGGTTGTAACGCTAACGTGAGGTGTTTTGGAAAGCAGCAACCAACCAGTGAACTTTAGTTAAAAAGAATCTGTTAGCAACCAAACATCTAAAAATTGTTTATATATATATATAAAAAATTTCAACCAAGCCGGGACAGGCTCCAGTCCCCTGCGACCCCGACGGATAAGCGGAATAGAAAATGAACAAATGAACAATTTAAACCGAATTGAGCCCAGTTTTAACCGATGACATCCTGAACGCCGTTCGACCTGCGACTCATCAGATCCAGTGCTGACTGGACGATGTTGCCGCCTGCAGTTCATCTAAGCAAACTATGAAGACCAGCTGCTCGAGTTTCGTAATCCACTGCAACACTTTACAGTTTGCTTTACTGCATGATGATGATGATGATATCGCTCTTCATCACCACAGTCATCACAGCGTTCCCTGAGGGGCTTCACTCGAAATCATTTTTACAATCGATTAACTGACTGAAGTCAAGATGTTACATAATTGACATTTTTTGCTTGAAAAACGACAGATCAATTGGGTGCACATTTTTCACCGATCAATGAATCGGCTAATTGCTGAAGCTCTGCTGTGATGGCGATGAAGCAGCAAGTTGTTTTTTTGCAAGTAGAAATGAATGAAAACCAGGGACTGTCTGGAAGGAAGGAAAGAATGAACCGGTCAGACGAACACATCACAACAGGAAGGGCTCTTCAAAATAAGACTCCTTCTTCAAAATAAGACTCCTTCTCTTTCGTGCTCTTTTTTTCGTTTTCTCACAACACTGAACTGCTCTCTTTCCCTGCTGGATCTCCTCATGTTTTCTCCCATGTCTCCTCTTTCATTGCCATAATCTCTTTTCATAAAATAATCAGGTTAATCTATATTTGTGGAGCCGTTATAAAAAGCAGCATCTTTTTAAACACAGAATAAAACACGAGTCCATGATGAGACGTTTCCACGCCTACTCCTCTCCTCCTCTTATATAGTGAGGGTGCGTTTAGTTTATCCTCCATTTTTAGAGTGCCAGGCTCCACCACAAACTTCAGAGTCCAGCAGAGAAGGAGCACATGTTTTTCAGTCCCAGGCAGCCCAGGCGGGCGGGTGGCGTTCCCCTCCTTTTGATTCCTGAGCTGTTGCTTTGACAGTACCAGCTGGCACTTGCCTGGGAGGTAAAACATGCATCCTCTGCGCTTTGTTAGGCTTCAGACTCGCCCTTCTTCTTCCCCTCCTCCCCGGCATCGCTGTCCTCCGATTGGCTGTTGCTAAGCACCAGGAATTGTCCGTCAGAGCCAGGAGGGTTAACGGGGCGACTGGAAGCGGCGATCAAACGGCTCTGTTCCTCCAGATCCTGGAGGCAAAATGAAGAAAAAGACGAGTTACATACCAAAGGAGTCCCTACCGAACCAGAGACTGATGGTCACATAATGCATTTGTTAACCAAGCCAAGGCTCGTGGGTTAAAGGTTAAAGGTCACCTTCTCTATCTGTCTCTGTTTGCTGAGCTCTTCCTGTTGCTTCTCTTTGGCCTTGTCCTGCTCCTTCTTCTTCTCCACGGCCTTACGGTCCTGCGCAACAACAACAACAACAAAACGTAAAAAATGAGTAACCGCCAACGCTGGAGGACCCATTACCATCAGCATCAGTTAGCGTTAGCATGAGCTTCAGCTTCTAATGAGGCTCACCATCTCAGAGTGGAAGGCTATCTGCTTGGCCAGACCGATGCTGTCACAGATCTGAAACACACGAATACGACAGACAGGTCAGACAGACCGAACAGTGTCGGACAGACAGACTGACAGACGAACGCACAGACGACCTTCTCTCCATCGTTGTTGGACTCAAAGATGTAGCAGACGGCCCGGCTGTCACCCCGCCCGCCTGCCGGCTGCAGAACGAAACCAAACAGCCTCTTGTTGTCCTGATGAGACGAACACTGAAGCACAGTGGAGAGAGGGAACTGCAGCAGGAGACAGGAGGAGGACAGGAAGAGGGACAAGATTCACTACAGACGCTTAATCAGACTGAAATGATCTGAGCTGAGAAACAGGCCGTCTTACCCTGAGGCGAGTGACTTGTGTCTGAGGATCAATTAGCCTGAAAAGAAAAACACATACATCACCACTGAAGACCTTCTCCGGCATAGAAAATGTTGAGAAACATTTGGTATTAATATCCTCTCAGTATCAGAGCTGTGGTGAATTCAGTCCCGCTTCAGTCCACTGGCTCTGAAATCTTGCGGGAGGTGAGTTGATTCCTCATGCAGATTGTTTAACTCCACTAAATATTCAGCAATATTTATTTGTAAATAAACTCTTGGTGGCAGTTCATCTCAGTAAACTCTCGCGAGATTTCTGAGCGAGATTTCTCCACGAGTGACACTTGTTAAAACAACATGTCCCCCCCGACACTTAACAATCTCAGTCTGTGAACGGCTAATAAAAAAGTACTTTTAGTGGACATAATTTCGGCGGCTGGTCGCCCAAAGGAATATATTAAACTGCATCTTAGGGAGTCTCTGAGTTTCAGAGTCTCTGAAACAGATGAGACACCTGCTGTCTCCAGACGATGATTCAAAGGGTCCCTATTGGTGACCAATAAGTGCAAAGCTGCAGGTGTTGGTTCCTACTTGAGGCAGTCACAGGTGACCAGCAGGTGGGATTCAGTCATCCTGAAGATGTTGTGGATGGCTCTGGCCGCCAGGATCTGCCTCATGGTCTCAGAGATGACGTCTGCAGACTCAGCAGTCCTCACCTCCATGGAGCCCAGGAAGCGAACGATGAAGAGCTGATGGAGGATCGATTCTGAACAACAGGAAAAAACAAAAGTCCCACTCGTCTTTCCAGGTTGCTTTACCTTTCTTTGAAATATTATTATTATTATTCTATAGTTTTGTATGTACAATTAAACTACATGGGTCAAGATTATCCCATAAATCCCACTGAATTACAAAATTAGAATCTTTACAAAGTGAATAATGAAGAACTAGTGGAGGAGCCTGGACAACAAGAAAAGGAAAAACAACACAAAATATCCATCAGCATGGAAATTAGCAGGAACCTGACTGCGTCCAAATTCAAGTACAGAATCAGCAGCTTTAAACACAAAACAGGAAGAATCTCAAGTGAGGAATTTAACCAGATAAACGTTTGTACAAAACCACCAGACAGTCTGCAAGCTGGAGGCTTCTTTTCATATAAAACCAAATTCAGATAAACAACCATTCCCTGCTTGTCCAAGACAGTTTTCAAGTGTCTCAATGCTGCCTCCGTGTGGCTGAAGAGGGGAATAACAGGCACTACGACATCTGCAGGCTGTGTGTTACAGTGTGATCTACGGGGACTGCAGGGAGCCAATTAGAGTCTGGTGCAGAACAACAAGACACCGAGGACGAAGCTCTCGCTAACTTACGTGAACATTTTCACGTTAACAAAATGTGATAAAATTGCATCACTTGGCAGAAAGCATGAAAAATTGTTTGAAAGCTTAATAATATAAAATTTGGATCACCTGTGGGAAAAAAAAAAAAAAAAAAAAAAAGAAAGACCAGACAGACAGTACCTTCACTGTCCCCTGATGGGCTGTCTCCTGACTCTCCGAACGGATTACTTCTTCTGTGGACACACACACACACACACACACACAGAATATTAAACACCAACCAACAGCTTCTAAAACACAAGACAGGACAGAAACGTTTTCTCAAAACGCTGACACAAATCAGATGACAGTTTTCACCAGAACGCTTCCTGCGGCAGAAGTTAGATCATCCAGAGTAACAGAGACTCTGGGCAATGCATTGTGGGATTGTTAGGAGAAAGTACATCCCATTGTGGACAATCTGATGGCACTGCATGGCAGACATATTCACACGGTGTCATTCACACGTGTCCGTTTCTAGGAGACACTGCTGTTGAACATTTTAAAACTGCATTTTTCAAAGCTGTGAAACTAAATTTCATTCACTTTCATTGCACAGGAGATGGAGTCCTTGACAACAAAAAATCATCTGCAGAGATAACACAAGACACAGGACTTCTGTCTTCTATGTTTTCTTTTCATAATTTGGGTGAACTTTCCCTTTAAATATCAATATAAAACCCCAAAGCTTGACTGAAGCATCTGTAAAACGCACACACACCTGCCGGACTGTGATGCCGCCTTGCTCTGTCCCGAGCTCTCGTCACTGACGGGGGAAATGATGTCAAACTGGATTGGGGTTTCCGGGGCTACCAGAGCATCCAATGAGAGCACAGAGAGGGCAGGTGACGGCTCTGAGCCCACAGAGCTGATGCTGCTCGCTCGGCCCACACGCCCTTTACTGCAGTGGAGAGACGGAGGGAGAGGATCATCGGGTTTTACCACACAAATCTTATTGGTCGGATTCACAATATGTGGCAGCTGATAGGTTAAGATGCTTTGTTGTGTGTAAGGTATTTAACACACCTGCTGGGTCTCATGCTCTCATGTCTCTGTTGGAAGGACGGCGACGGTGTCACGGCTTCGAGAGCCGATTGGTTCACTCTGGCTGCCAGCTCCTGCCAGTAGGATGACAACACAGTCAGCATCAACCAATAGGAGAAGATCCTGAACGCGTGAATTCAAATTGCTTTTCAGTCATTTTTTTTTTGCTTTAGTTTCTGTGCTTATTTCATGCTGTGGCATCTTCTGATATTAGATAAAGATCCACCACATGGTCACCACAAGTACATGGACACGCGAACATTCTAGTTGTATTTCATCAATGAACGTGTCAGCCAAAAACCATCAAAATTTCACTTTCAGTCCTGCCAGCTCTCTTATAAATGTACAAAATACTGGGGAAAGAAACAGCTTAAGCAGCTGCTGTCGTCCATGTTTACCAGAAACTTGCTGTCAATGCTAAAAGTGTGAACGTGTGACGCAAAGTCATTTGCTGCTTGTGACCAGTCGGACTGAATTTCAGCATAACGTACAGTGTGGAGGACCGCCGTAGCTAAAGGAACACGAGAAGCTCTCTCCGACGGCAGTCAGCGTTGTTATAGTTAATATTTATGGTGATTTGTGGGTCTGTGGTGGCTGTGGAAGTGCCAGACCATACAACACCCTCATGAATATGAACGTGTATTTGTCTCCGAGTGGTCGTCTGTCCAGCTGGGGGGGGACAGCCACGAATGAGCACAACACCAGACTGATCCGAACCAGCGGTCAAATCAGAGGTCAGACGACAGGCTAAACTACAAGTAAAGATGGCTGCCAAAAATTCCACAGTGACCTGTGGGCAGGTAAATAAAAGCTAATGAGGGGAGCAGGACACGGACCTCTGCGTTCTCGCTCAGGTAGATCCTTCTGGAGATGTTGTTGATGGTGGCGACCCACTGGTGGAGGAAGCATCGGAGAGAAGGTGAGAGGACACAACAGAGCAGCTGACAGTCAATACAGAGCGGGTCATGTGACAGAAAAACACTTTACCTCCTCGCAGTCCTTCCTGCTCTCCGCCTGCAGGGTCACCACTCTGGCAGAGGACGAGAAGAGGAAAAAATGCACAGTTTAGCTCAGTTTTATCTACTCTGCTCAGCGTTCGAGAGTATTCACGAAAGAGAAATGTGAAAAGCGGCAGCCCTCTCACTTCTTGCCATCGAAGGAAGTGACCTGGAAGCAGAAGCGGCGGTCGTCACAGTCTACCGCCATGACGGAACAGTTGTCGAGGTCTGTGACCAGCCCGCCCGCCACCTCGCCGCGGCCCTGCTGCATCAGGTTACCGCCCTGCGTGAAGAAGTACTGGCGCTCCCAGGACGTCGACACCAGCCCGGTCTTACTGAGACACAGACGGAAAAGCCACTTTAACTCCTCGGAAGACGACACAAACAACCACTTCAGTGTAAAGATGATCATTTTCAACTTGTTTAACACCAGATACCAACGCGAACACACAGCAGTCAAAGCACATTACGCAAAAACTTCATACCTTCAAACCTCATCATGTTCCCGCATCTCAGCTATTAATGTGGTCAGTTAGTGTTAACACTACTGATAGAAATGATGGACAAAACATGAAATTCATGCTGGAATAAACTGGAGTTGTGCTATCAAGCCGCTTTGTGTTGGATTTTAAAATGTTTGACTTTGGTGCCCTCTAGTGGTAGAATAAAAGAGCACAACAAAATAATTCAACGCAAAGGCTGCATGCATTGGGATTGTGAGCATTAAATAAAAGTTTTGTATGTAAAGGTTTATGTGTGCGTGTCCTACTTTCGGATGTACAGGTAGCCCTGTTTCCTGGTCAAGTTGCGACAGACAGGTGAGTGGGCGGGGTCAGGGTCACACGGAGCATACAGCGAGTCACATGATCTCTCCATGTCCTGGATGGTCTGTTGCATGTGCGTGACCTCCTCCTCCATCTCCCGACGCACACTGCAAACACACACACACACTGATAAAGTCTTTCAGTAAATAACACCAAGTATTTAAGGCAAGGAAGAAAACTTTTCTTTGGGGTAAGACCGGGAACGGGTTCTTACTTCTGCACACTGGTTCCTATGGTTCCCAGGAAGTCCTCCCACTGCTGGGAGAGATTTTCTGAGCCCAGCTTAAAGAAACTGATCTGCACAGACGAAACACAGATAAAAACACATCAGCAGGTGTGTATGCAGTCGGGAAAACTAATATTTCTCTTTTACTTTTGCTGTTGCACTGAAGAGCTCACATTTCTAATCACAATCAGACATTGAGTGGGACCAGTTGACGAATGAATGGCATTCGTCACTCACAGCCTTTCAACTTTACTGAGCTCACGCTGTCTGAGATGGGTCTGACACAACTGTGTTTAATATTCTAATAATTAGTTTTGAGACTGTCAGATTGTGCAGTGAAGGTCTGATGCATTGAGGCGCTTCAATGTTAACAGAAAGACAAAATTATACAAGAAAGAAACCCTCACTAAGCTAAGCATCTCAGTGTCTCACAGGCTGGTTTTTTCTGCATCATTTCATGCTGTGGCCTGATTGGTTGGTTTGTCATCATGGCTCGTAACAGCAGACACATGGTGAGACTTTTACCAGACCGTTCTGGCCCGGTGGACGTGTGTGTACCTGGGCCTGCATGTAGCCCAGCAGCGGCTCCAGCAGCGCCATCTTCTTCTTGTACTGTAGTGTGTTAAGTGAGCAGAAGTAGTGCATCATGGTCTGGTGCTGTTTCTTGCGGGACGTGTAGACGTCCTCCACAGCTTCAGCTCGCAACTATAACATATAAAACTTATTTGAGTGTCAGGGTTGTATCACCGTGTGCCGTTCAACTTTCAGGCAGCTGCTGGTTTGAGTTCACTTCATCTCCCTCACGGCCCACACAACGATCACTTACTCTGACAAAAACACAAGTGACCAATGTTTTACTCTGAAACACAGATTGCTACAACAGTTTTCAAACGTAAATTGGCACAAGTGGTCAGAAAAACAGAGACTGTTTAGTTTCATTGAGTCAAATGAACTGTTAGAACAACCCACAGAGTCTCCCTGTGAGTGCACAGCAGATGAGCTCGAAGTGTGTCTGCAGGCAAGTGAATGAAGCTTTGACTGTTTAAACAGGAAAGTTCTTTCAAGGTATTTCCTCCAGAAATCAATAACTGCTTATGAACACAACCTAACTACACAAAATTAAAGTTTCAGAGCTTTCTCTTTAACCAAATTACATTGTTCTTCTTATTTAGAAATCACAGACCTTAGATGCAGACAAAATTGTGTGAATGGTTGGCGTCACATTTAAGCACTGAAGTAGTGAATGATAAAACTTAAATTGAGGAGTGTTTGTCATTACCTTGTCGTTGTCTTTCCTCTTGGACAGACGACTGTATCTGTTAATGGCTGTGTCGTGATCTGTAAACAAGAAAGATAAGACTTTTTGCTGGTAAGACTTTGGTATCTAGTTTTTTTTTTTTACGTCTGTGTTTCAGGATGGAAAAGGAACATAAAACAATAACCCAAATTAAGACAAGCCAGTGTAGTGTAACGTGCAGGCAATCTGGAGCCAGACACGCAGATCTGCACAGTTTGTTTCTTTAGATTATGATATTTTACATTGTGGTGCGTCAAGCTTCTCGTCTTATCTTCAGACACATTAGGACAGACAACACAAAAAACACAAATACCACTGTGTTCAAATTGTCTGAAGTGAATTCTTGACTTAAAATGACAAACTGTTGTTCATTCAATCTTAATCTCTAATGTGACGACTTGCAGCCTTTTTTTCTCAGATTATATAAAACTGAATTCTTTTGGGTTCTTAACACAAAATAAGCTACTGACCAATCCTTTGTTACCCAGAAATGTTAAATAATTTAATCTTACCAAAAAAAGAAATTGAGAAAAAAAACTGCTTAAAAAGGAATAGACGGTTTGTTGACACAACTTTACGTTCACTTTATCTCAATTCACCTAACAGACTCTTTTTGATATTATTAAAATTTGTGCACCTCAGCTTTTAGCACCACTGTAGGAGTGACAGCCAAGATGAATATTCAGTGAAGTAATACTAGATAATACTAACACTAAATACTAATACTACATGATGCTTATCAGCAAAAGTGACACTAACACAGCAACAGCTGCCGATGTTGTAGGATTGTTGGGTTGGTTAACTGACAGATGATTTCTTGGGGCTCAGAAAACTTGCTACGGCCATTTATCCTTCTACAAATATAATAAAGTGTGACAGAGTTTGATAGCCTGAAGTAGCAGCACTAACTTACCGTCACTGGATATTTGGAAGACTTCTTTAAGAGTGAGGATCTCTGGGGAGAGAAAATGAACAGGAGGTTGTAGTTCAAGGGATATTATTGCCATCCTTGTTCATATAATTATGTTTACAGGAGTTCTCTTTCTGAATGTGCTCATGATTTAACTGGAACAGTCAGTTCAGTGAAGACTGACTTCACCCTCGTCTTTTGGATGAACTGCAACACTGACTGCGAGCCACACCTGATCGACCAACATCAGTGGGCGACCTCACCCAAAAGCCCATGTGGCTGCTATGTTTGGCCTTGTGAAGCATGTGCTGCGTTAACAACAAAACCTGTGTGTGCTGCTAATCTGACAAATATGTGAGAAACACAGCGTGCCAACAGATTTGTGACAGGGTCACATTATGAGTGCACTGCATGTGTTTGTGTTCCCTACCCTTCAGATCTCTCTCTTTAAACTGAGTGATCGGAAACATCATGGCATCTGCAAGTTGGGTGGACAAGACGGCATGGCAGGAACTCAGCTAAAGAAAGGGGGAGAGAGAGAGAGAGAGAGAGAGAGAGAGAGAGAGAGAGAGAGAGAGAGAGAGAGAGACAGGAAGTTAAGGAAAATTCTCACCATGAATCAGCAGAATGGCTGCAGTGAGTGCAGCGTTTCTTAATCTCCTCCTCACAGATATTAACAGTAAATTGATGCTGATGTCATATCGTGTCAGGTAAAATCTCCCCGTGTGGCACATACAGCAGGATGAAACAAGCTCTGCTGTGTCTGTTTCTCTCTCACCTCATCAATGACTTTTGCAAACTGCTGCAGGGTGGAGCTCATCACCTCATCATCGCCCCCTAGAGGAAAACGCTGCAGACAACAGCAACAACACGTAGGAATGGATTACACTGCATGAAATTAGCAGTTAGCATGAAATGCTGTAGCGTTAAATGAAGAGCATCTACTGTTATAAGGCTGACGACTGGTGTAATTACACTGGCTAGTATCATGATGCTGATGGCTAATGTTTCTGGGCTACTGCCAGTGCTATGAAAGGGTTGGCAAGCTGTGGCTAGAGTTACAAGGTTGGGACAAGGTTGTGATAAGGCTGTGGCTAAAGTTTCATGTGAATGGGATTAGTCATAAGACTGACGGCTCATGTTTCAACGTAGCTGGTTTCTGTTATAAAGCTGATGGCTAGTGTCATAGGGTCGGCGGCTAGTTTCATGAGTCTGATCTGATGGCGGATGGCTCTGCCTACCTGTTTGTCGTACTCTTTCAGCAGTCTGGAGGTCAGGTGTGTCGCAGCACTCAGCTCATTCTTGAAGAGAAAACAGCAGACAACACTGAACAACTGGAGACAAACCTTCCAATCAGCTGTTACTTGTTCACGTTCCTGTATGCTTTGCCCGTTCCTGCATAGGTGGCACTACACCTGTGAATCACGTGTGCGGGTGTGTACCTGTGCGTCATAAATCCTGTGCATGGCCTGATAGAGCTGGGTGCAGTAGCTGGAGATGGCTGCAGTGTCCTCCTCAAACACGCCCAGCAGGGAGCGCGTCTACATGCAAAACACAAAATAAAAAAATGGGAAAATAAAGTCCCCGCTAATCATTTGGTGAGTCCGTAAAACCTCATCAGGTTTGCTTGTGTAACTGCCAAAATCCAAACATACATGTAACACATCCATGTAAACTGAGCTTTCTGTCCTTTTGCTAACCAGCAAGCTCATCTGTTATTGTGACAGTGAGACATAAGATAAACAGGAGTGTGAATTTTGGTGTATTCCTAAGGGCTGGATGGATGGTCTAATTCTGTCAATTCATAAAGAGATAGAGAGCACCAGTACTGATAGTAATTACTAATTATTTCACCTTGCTGTAAATCGCACTTCATTGCCGCAGAGACCAAAGTTTCCTCTGGACTTCACCGTTTGATTTTAACTTACTCCTCTCAGTGTTTAACAACGCTGCCTGTCTTTACATAGTATGCCTCACAGCTAGATAGGAAAATCCTGACTTAACTGAGCCTGTTGATAAGCTTTTAAGTGATTGCAGCTCTCCAGAATCACCAGTGTCAGGTTCAATGAGACCAGAGTAAAAGTAAACGACGCCTCATTACTGCCCTACAAATGAACTAAACAATATCTACAGACTGAATCTCAGGCCTATCACTTTCTGGTCACACCCCATTCAGTGATGTCACAGCAGGTGTTTTGCCCTGGATTTGCTGCAGGAAATAACATCACTTTGTTTCAGTCCACCTGAAGCGGTGCACCTGCAGCTTTCTGCACTGTGCGATGTTCACATCTAACGATAACATAAAGCAGATGGATGACACAGCTGCTTGGCTAAAAGACTAACAGTTTCCACTGGGAGAAACTATGTGGGAAGCTAGCCGAGTGGCTAAGGAAGTACCCGGATAACTCATCGTTTAATAGTTCATTTCTGTCCGAACCTGCACTGAACGGTGTGTCACGTTTTGACCTCGAATATTGACGGAAACACTCGCCAGCTGATCGGTATAGCCGTCACATTTTGATGCCGATGCACAGCCGGCATATCCCGTTCAAACTGTCCGATTGACAGCTTTGATATCTGGGCCGTTAGCAGTTAGCATGTTGCTTGAACTTGTCATCTCTTCGCTGGTTGCTGCCAAACACTGAGCCTACAAAGACGGTTAGCCTAGCAGTACAAGGGGCTAACGTTAGCATGCCAGCTGAAGCCTCCACGGAAGAGAACTGTTACCTGCGGACTGTCCTCCAGCGTTTCTTCAATCGGCAGCTTCTCTATCCCGGGCATGGTTGCGGCTGGTGCGCTGATAATCGGTGCAAAACGACGGACAAAATGCACAACAAATCGGTCCGACAACTCCCACTCTTTCTTGGCTGTACGAATTCACAACACCCCGAATCAGCTCCTCCCGGTTCCACAGAGCCCGCCCTCCAAGTCGATTTTGATTGGATAAGAAAAATTTCCATTATTTTGATTGGTTTCTTATTTTAAAGGTTGAATAGCGCCATTTTGGCTCTGATCAGGATCGCCCTTTCACTGAAATTATGGCACAATTCAGAGCCTTAATGGTGGCCGGTCTGTCGGTGTGATGGTGATTGTAAAAACCTCAGAAATGCTGTTTTTTTAAAATATATATTCAGACATATTACAAATAAATATTTTTTTATTTAATTCCAGCAGTTTTTATATCAAAATGCCATTTTTCTGTCTTCAGTATACTTTGATTGTACTTATTCTTTTGATTATTCATCTTATAACATCTTTTAAAAAATAATATTAAAGATTCTGGGACTCCATAACTGTGATATTTTTCTTAATTATTCATTTATTGATTTATATTTATCAGTGAACTCACATGTTACAGTGGTACAAGAGACAGAAGAAGGAAACAAAAATGAAAACTTATATAATAATAATAATAATAATAATAATAATAATAATAAATAATAATAAAATATTATTATTTTACTTTATTAATCCCAAGATGGGAAATTACTTCTCTGCATTTAACCCATCACTGAATGAAACACACACACACATGCAACATGCAGTGAAACACACAGGAGCAGGGCTGCAAATTGGGGGTTAAGTGCTTTGCTCAAGGGCACATCAGCCAGCTAATGGGGGGTGCATTATTAATCACTCCACCACACCCGAATTTTTCCTGCCTGTTCAGGGGGAATCGAACCGGCGACCCTCCGGTCACAAGCCGCTTCTCCAACCTCTAGGCCACGCCCAAAATGTAAATCTAAATGTAAATGTGAATGTAGGAAATTGCACTAAAAAGCAACATTCACTATATACATTGGAAAAGGACTGTATAAATGAGTTATGCAAATATTTCTGTGAAAATGTACGTACAAAAATAAGAAACCCAGTGTAGTGTTGGTGTAAGTCCCATAGGTAAAGCAGTGATCTGTTACTACTCATACTGATGTAGAAGCAGGTGACTAGTGTGTATGTATCCATAATATAAATAAAGGTAAAAGTATTAAGTAAATTCATACAACAAACATATGAAAAGGTATATAAATAAATGGAATAATAATAATTCCTCTTCTTTTAAAATGCGGGAAAAAATCTTTATTTAAAGATGACACTCAGTGTGAGTCATCAGGCAGCTCCCTCCATGTTGGAGAGTGACAGGGTGCCGCGCTGGAACAAGCTCCCCGCCATGCTGTAGAGTCCATGGAGCACGCAGCAGCTCAGACCACTGCGAGACATTTTAATGTCAACAGTAATGAACCACATACCAGCCTCTGCATCAAAGTACTCCACAGTTGACACAGTGGTAGCACCATCATATCCGCCAACCACAAACAACTGGTTGTCCACCACCTCAATGCCAAAGTAGCTGCGGGGGCTGTACATGGATGCTACGGTGCTCCAGATGTTGGTCAGGGGGTTGTAGACCTCAGCACTGGCCAGGGGGAAGGTCCTATTATTCATGCCACCAACCTAGGAGAGAGAGGACGGGTCCATTGTTTCAATAGAGTAAAGGGACACATATGGAGTGTGGATGACACCCCGAGCAAGCTCAAAGTTAAAGAGTAGAGCTGGGAGAGAAGATATTGGCAGGAGATACTGAAGAGTTTCTGTATGACAGTATGACAAGGAAAGTTCATAACATTACTTTATACTACCATAATTTATCAACCAGTCTCCCTTGTGGCCACTGGAAGAAAATTCTCTTTAACGATACAATTTCTGACATTAATGTCAAAATGATGAGACCTCTGTCATATATTTTGTTTAGTTATGCAGAGAGTCATTAGAGTGGCAGAAATTACATATTGTGCACTTAAATAGTGACAGTCTCCACTAACATGGTACAGCCAAATATCTGAGCTGCATATTAATACCAAACACTTACTGCATAGATATGGCCTCTGTAGGCAGCGACCCCCAGGCCACTTCGGCAGAACCTCATAGGGGCGATCATGGTCCACTGGTTGCTGTTCGGGTTATAGGACTCAGCCGTGGAGATGCTGCGCTGCCCGTTGAAGCCACCACAAATATAGACCTACAGAAACATTTGGGACACTTAGATTTAATATAGATTCCACTACAAGCGCAGTCATATTAAGTTTTAAGTTGCTCAAAGTCTGCAATGTGATACAGTACTTTGCTTTTTAAAATGTAAGGGCTCTGGCTTGCTAAAAATATTCAAAAGTCCCTTCGAGGTTATATACCCTTAGAGAAACATGCCTCATTCCGAGATTACCTGCAAAAACAAAGATTGCTATTGCTCAGATACAACAAGTTCAATACATGTGACAAACATGAGGACATACACCACGCTGTACGGACTGGCCAAAGGTATTTGATGCCCTGGGAATGAGAGTCAACATTCAGCTATCAGGCATACTGCACCTTTGAATGGAACAGCAATCCTGTGTAGCGTGCCTTTAAAAGCAAAACGAAACAGAACAAACCTTCTGCCTCCAACATGAAGAAACTAGAGAACATGAAGTTAAAAGCAGCACGCCATTTCACTCATTAGTTTTGGTGGTTACATGGTTAAATCAGTCATCTCTGCTTCACCAACCTTGTCATTTAGAGTTGTGGAACTTGCCCCACACCTTCTCGCATGCATGGGTGCCATCATGGTCCACTGATCAGTGTCAGGCTTGTAGCGCTCAACTGTGTTATGGTAAACATGTCCATTGTAGCCCCCCATGGCATAAATGCACCCATTGTGCACAGTGACACTGACGTAGCAGCGCCAGCAGTTCATGCGGGCCACCTGGTGCCATGTGCAGGTGGCGATGTCAAACTTTGCCACTGTATTCAAGTAAAGGTCATGACTGCAGCCACCGACTAAGTACACAGAGTTGTTGAGGACAGCAGCACCGTGGTGAGAGCGCCAAATCCGCTCAGTGGCCACAGTTATCCAGCAGTCGGCTCGGGGATCATACGCCTCGAGGCTGGTCGAAGCAATGATGCCATCTTTGCCTCCGGTGACCAATAAAATGGCAGAAGGAAGGCGTGGGCGGGCCAGTGGGTTATTGCAAACATGTCTTGAGTGTCTATAGGTCCTAAAATTTAGAAATGCCGTCAATGCATCGTTGAGGATGAAGTGGCATTGGGTGCAGTCCCTTATCAAGGCATTGTTCATCACGCTGTTTTGGAGGTAAGCAATGGTCATCAAGCCCAACCTCACCTGGACAGACATAAGTAGGCAGGAGTTAGAAACAGTTTAATCAGATAGATATCAGTCTGATTTGTCTGTGTGGTAAGTCGCTACAAAGGTGGAGTCAGGATGTGATCAGCCTCATTTTCAAACCCTGTTTGTCAGGGCAAACCGGAGTTCTGTTGTAGAGTGGAAGCAGGGGTAAATTGTTAGCCTGGCTTTGTCCAAAGTAAATACAAACAACCGTGCTCCCTCATCTACTTGTTTTCTCTCATTTTGTGGATATTTTGTACATCAGTTGAAAAACATAATCACAGGTAACCGTAAATGTTTGAACAGACCACCACCTTTCTGCAAAAGTGCAACCCTGTGCTCCCTGTTTAGTTACCTTAGGCAGCAGCACAGGCATGTGGCATTGTCTTTGGTCAAGCAGGTGATTAATCCAGCTGAGGACAACCTCAAACACTGTGTCTTCTCGTTTCACATTGAGGCGATCATCTTCAATGATAGCAATCAGCTGCAGCACAGAAAGCTCCATGAGCTCCTGTGAGACACGAGCTATCTCCTCAAAGTGGTGCAGGATGTAGAGGAAGACTTTGGACCTCAGCTCAGGGCAGTGGTAGAACTCGACCAGCCTCCAGATACCGATGCAGTTGGTCGGACACAGCTGGTCCTCCAGGAAGAAGCAGCAGATCTGAACAATTCCCGGGATCATGAATTGGTCTGCAGCTTCCAACATCTCCACCACGTTACCCTCTGTCACAGGTACAGAGTTGGTGTAGGCATAATTGATGAGGAGCTGCATGATCTCGGGCGACACTCCAGGGATAGCGTGGATTTTCTTCTTCGAGGTCGCCCAGGCACCAGTGAAGAGGGTGCTGTCGGATCAGGATTTAGAGAACATCAGGGTTTTAAAGAGTCTACTGTGCATAACGCTGTCCTAACATCTGGACATTTTGGATCACATGGTCTTCATAGAACCTAAAAGGCCTGCAGAGCCACTATGCAGAACGTTTGAGACCACCTTTGCCTGTCTCCTTTTTGGGACCTATAAGTTTGCTTGATAACCCAAACTTATTGTAT
This sequence comes from Scatophagus argus, assembly GCF_020382885.2. NCBI lineage: Eukaryota > Metazoa > Chordata > Actinopteri > Scatophagidae > Scatophagus > Scatophagus argus. The sequence continues at coordinate 24,152,529 of NC_058495.1, read as the reverse complement.
AATATGCTAACACATCGGTTTCTAAAGTGGGGTTTGGGGGCCCCAGGAGTCCTTGAGGAGACTAACTTATTTTCACTATATTTTCATCCAAAAGCAACACGGTGACATAATGTTTGAATTGGATTTCACACTCTCTGTAACCAAACATATTTGTGTTTGTTTAGGGGTCCTTGATGTGAAAAAGTGTGGGAACCAATCTGCTAACATTCATTTAATTCGTTATTTAAGTTATTTAATTTGAGCAGCTGCTCAAGTCACATTATCACACCTGTCACCAGTGCTGGAGGATTTGCTCCACACCTTCTGAAACATCAAATTCAGTGTCACTGAAAAGACACTAAACAAAGTTAAGAATTTTTCAGAAAAAAATCAAAAGAAGCTCAATTTCTATTCTTGCACAAAATAAATCAATTCAAGCATTGCAATTAGCATTTTCTGTTTAGGTCAGTTTTCAAAAACCTTTGAGGCCTTGATTTTGTTCCCTCAGATTCACAGACTTTTAAGGATTTCAGGGAATTGTGAATTGTGTCAAGTATGTTGTCTGTGTTTTAATGTATTAAATTAAACCTAAATTTTCCTCCTCTTTGTACTTCAAGGTGAGATCAAGTTCTTGTTACATGATCACAATTAACCAGAGGATTTTGTTGGACTAAATGGAGATCACCTCCAGAGATGTCCTGGTTTGGCCCACTTCATCACCACACACACACACACACACACACACACACACACACATTGCGCTGTTTGTTTGAGGAGTGTGACATTACAGATATGGAGATAAACTACTCACCGAAAGTACAAGCTGCAGCTACAGAGGATGATCTTGTGGGCATCGAACTCAACGTCACCCACCTTGATCACCACATCACACAGCTTCCTCTCCCGCCGGAGTTCAGTTAAGACCGCAGATGACATGTCACTCATCTTCTTCTCCAGTTCACTTCTGTGAGAACCTGAAGTGGTGGGAGCTCCTTCTTCTTCTCCTCTCATTGTTTCTCTTACGTCAGTGTTTTCAAATGCCTGCTTCTCGGCAGACGGCTGTAGAGTTCTGTTCTGTTCTGTTCCTCTTGAACAGATTCTAGAACGTTCTATTGTGATATCACAGAATCTGGAACTGAAGGAACTCAAGTGCACAAGTACCTCATTCACATAACACTTACATATATATACATTTATACACAGTGTGTTGCCAGTTTATTAGGCTCACATAAGTAAAACTAATGCAGGCTAATACAACAATTTGGTTGTATTAGCCTGTTAACTAATACAACAGCTAATACAACAGTTTTCCCCAAAGTTTTAAACAACCAAAGAAACTAACAACAACCAAATAATCATTAGTTCAGCGCCAGTTATTAATATAATAAAATAATGAATAATCCCCACCTCAGCCAACACCAAGATCAGATCGGATCAGAGCAACAGCTAAATTATGATGTATTATTATGAGTGAAGATGGTATTGATCCTCAGGGACAAATTCACAAGCCACTCAGCAATATGTAAAATAATTAAAGTTAGCTCCACCTTGGACACATTAATGCATCCATAATAATTGTCCAATAATATATGTTAAATGAAATTAAACTGAAATCAGTCATTCTGCATCATGAGTTTACTTTTGGGGTTTTTTTCCCACACAAATATTTTTGTATTTCTGCTTGAGTAAGATTTTAAATGCAGCACTTTTACTTGTAACAGAGTACTTCTACACTGTTGTACTGCTTTACCTTTACTTCAGTAGAAGATCTGACTTCTTCTTCCACGCTGACAGAGACATACCTCATTGTAAGACAAGAGCTTGGGACATGTTGTTAATAACTTTTGCCACAAGAGGGCTTACAATGCTGGGCTGGAGCTTGAACACAAACCAATGGATGACATCACAAAAACTTCTACTTTTAAACAGATCAATACATATCATATAAATCAATCAATGCCTAAAACACACTGAAGTGCACTTCAGGACAAAAGGATGGACAGGCATTATCATGAACAGTTTGTATATTTACAGAATAAGAGTAAAAGTAGAAAATCATAGTTTATTTAGTGTTTTATTCACATGTGCCACATTTGCTGTTGACTGTCTTTACTTTACTCTGTTGTTTTTGTCTGACAAGAGACAAAGACACATGAATGAACTCCTAAGAGGACAATTAATTGACGATCGAAGAAGTATTCAAGTAAAAGTCAAAGTAAAAGTACCACTGTAGCATGTAAAGCTACTACACTTAAAGTGAAAGCCCAGCATGAAAAATACAACTAAAGTAAAGGTACAGAAGTATTAGCAGCAAAATGTAGTTATAGTATTAATGTTAAAGTACATGTCATTGACTAATTTAAGTACAGGTTATCTGCTGATACATACTTATTGGTATTGATTATTGAATTGACTGGACACCTTCTATTGTGTTTCACTTTTTGGTGCACAAATATATAATCAAATATCACAGATATATCATCTGTCCCTTTTTATTATTTATACATATCATATCAGATATGATAATTAATTCACATAAATTCTTATGCAGGACTTATAATGAGTTATTTTTGTCATAGTGCTGATACATCTCAGCCTATAAAGTATTTGAATACTTTTGCTCTTGATCCATTTCCAGGTCAAAACAGAAGCGATTTCCTGCTTAAGTCTGATGCCTCCGACTGCTCTTCTCTGATCTGCAGGGAGAACAGGACCTCTTGTCCTGGCTTTGAATGCAGCACTCCACTTAATTGTAGTGGAATACTTTCAGTGTGGTTAAGCATTTAAGTAAAAAATAATAATAATAATAATGTGTGCTGCAGATCTTTTAATTCAACATGCAAACAAAAGGTCTGCGTTTATATTTCAAGTGTAAATAACAAAAAAAAATAGAAGTTCTTTTTAAAATATATATCTGTCTATATATATAGATATATATATATATAGACAGATATATATATATATATATATATATATATATATATATATATATATATATGTCCTATCATTTTAGCATTTTTTTGTATTTTTGTCAGATATGGGCTTCCATACATCTCTGACCCTCAAACAGCCTTTTGAAGACGCGAAGACCGGACAAAAACTTCTCACCTTCATGTTCAAACTCCAATTGGTCCTCACAGACACAGTGAACACGCCGTCACACACACACACACACACACACACACACACACCTCCTGCTCGCTCCTCTCCTCGCTCTCCCTCTCAGAGTTGTTCAGACTTGAGGGAGGAATGGCGGCCCCTCGGAGTTTCTTCATCTCTCTCTCCGGTTTATTTCTCGTGTTTTATTTCTCCTGTGGATCTACGACATCAGGCAATAAAAGAGCAAACCAGGAGCGATGCGGGTTCAAGGTAAAACACACAATTACTCCTTTAAACGTGTTGTTTTGGACGACATTTTAGGGCTGTTGCTGCTGCGTCGTCTCAAGTCTCCCAAAACGAAAAGTGCAGTTTTCGGAGATGGTGGGTTCTCGTGTTTTCTGTCTCGTCTGCTCAGCATGTACAGCTGTTTGGACTAACTGAGCTGGCAGATGAAGTGAAGTGAAGTTTGGAGATACGATTTTGTTCAAACAGCTGTTGCTGCGCAGTATTTCTTTTTTAAAAGTCACGCTGAGTTACCTTTCTCACCTGTCCGTCGGACCTGTAGCTCCGGCTCGACCCATTGTCGGGCTACGTAACGTTAGAAACCAAACACTGGTTTAAATAGTGCTCATTTAAAGATAATTCGCTCTACTGTAAGTCTGCAGACCAGAGAAAATTAAATTTTAAACTTTTTTTCTGAATAAATCGGATGTATTACTGAATTCGGCACACGTGTAATCTACCATAGGGGGTTTAATCAAGTATAAATCTTGGCCTAACTGGTTCACATTTTATATTGTCTCTTAAAACAACGATGGCAAAAGACAAGAGCAGCATGAGAATATGGCAAACTTTATATAAAAACAGTTTTATATTAAATTCTGTGCTGAATTGAAAGGCGACTCCCAACGCTCACGCTGGTGTGATTAACTTAAGTTTTTCATTTAGTTTAAGTTCTCTCGAATACGAGATAAGAACCTTTAGGCTTATTTATCACATACAGATAAATAAAAGTTGTTAGAAGTCAGTTACTTTCAGCATATATATAAATGCACTAAAGATCATGTAATTCTAATGAGGCTCTAACGCCAACGTCCAGTGACAAGGGTTATTTTGGCAGGCTAAACAAAACTAGACTATCAGTGGTTAAAGTTGTGATGTTGTAGTGTTGACATTATGAATTAGCTTGCATGATTTCAGAAAGGTAAAACAAGACCTCCACTTCTTTCCACTTGAGATTTGTGGTTTCGGGGACTTGCAGGTAGTAAAGCCTGATTTCCTGCCTTTTGTGTGTTCTGTTAACAAACATTTGATGTGGAAAACAGGAGTATGTGGACCGCCTCCACACTGCTGCTCTGCTTTGGCACTTCACAGCAGCTTTGTTTCAGGCCATGAATGAGCCGCTCTTTAGCCTGCACCGTCACTTTGAGATCAAAACGTGAGCTCTCTGGAAAGGTTTGGCTTGGTGAAAGGTCTTACTGAACACTCAGCAGACATGTCATGGTATCTCTGCCTTTAAGAAAAGTGAAGCTGATGTAGACTACAGGTTGCCACAATAACCACAGAGTAATTCAAGTCAGTTTTCACCTTTTTTGTTTTTTAAATACAAAAGCTGAGCAGGGTGGCGTTCAGTTCAGGTGACGTCACCTGCGTGTAGAGTTTACAGCAGTGCCGGAAAGTTAATAATGTGAAGAGTTCTGACAGAGATGTGTTTTTAAACGTTAGTGATGTGGATTTCTTTTTCATGTTAGTAATGTGGAAAGTAGAGGCGTCTGATCGTGTCTGCGTGCTCTACAGGTTTTAATTTTCCCATGTTGATAGATGACTCCTACCTGCCTTTGATGCTGTGTGTGTGTGTGTGTGTGTGTGTGTGTGTTAGTTATCCTGGTTTCCTCTCTCTGGCTTTCAAGTGTTTTCTACAGGAAGCTTCACACTGTTTACTCTGCTGAAACATTCCTTCCTGCACCCCCCCCCCCCCCACCACACACACACACACACACACACACACACACACACACACACACACACACACACACCGTCTCTATACCACCACCACCCCCCTCCTCTCCCGCTTCCCCTCTCCTTTCAGAAACATCAAAGGCTGCTGGATGGGGGTGTGAGGACCTGCTATTCTACAGGTGTGAGGTTATTAGAGCTTTGTGTGAGTGTGTGTGAGAGTGTGTGTGTGTGTGAGAGAGAGACCTGTAAATGCTCTCCTAGTTTTACAAGTTGCCAACATGTTTGAAAAAGGCACAGAGTAAAGCTGGCTATGTTTATGTTTGCAGAAATAATGACTGAAGTGACTGATTAATAGACGAAAATTCTGTGCTATTTTAACTATTCTTTCTCTATTTTAATGTAAAACATTAAACAAACTTTCCCATATCCTCGTTTCTCGATGGTCATGTTCAGCTGCTTTTCTTTGTCTTGTATTTCATCGTATATAGTATCTTTTAGATGGAAGAAGCGACATTAGCCAGCTCTTTCAGAACCTGTGACTGGCAGTTTTCACTATTTTCTCACATTTTTATAGCTCTTATGTTAAATCTATTTAAATCTGTACAGTGCAGGACTTTCCTAAAATACAATCTGTGGACTCATACAAAAATAATCCCTCTCCGTCATCACTTACAACCCTCTACAGGGGTGTTGCTGTGTCTGTACCCTGAATGCTGTACTCTACTGTTTGTGTGTGGGCCTCAGCGATTCTGCAGAAATATGGCCGACTGTTGAGTCTCATTCAAACGTCATCAAACATGACTACCTGGGAATGCGATTCGACACTCAACCATCTTTCTCGCTGGCTTTATGTCTGGCACTGAGCTTCCTCTGCTTTCACTCGAGGCTCAGTGAGATGATGTCCGTCGCACACTGAAGCAGACACCTAAAGACCCTGTTAGCAGCCCAGTGAAGCCCACTGATTTAGCACTTCAGTCAAAATCAATGCGGCAGAATCTGTCAGCGCTTGGCGCCTACATCACCCACAATCCAGCTTGTCCACTGATAGGGTGGAGATTTGGGTTTTAATGATGCCTTCCTCTTGTCCTCGCAAGTCATTAATCTGTAATTAAAAGCTGTGATTTTGCATATTTCTAGCGCTTTTGTCTTTTTTTGTGTCCAATTTAGAAAGTCGTACACTCAGTACTGTCGTGCTGCTGCCTGTAGGCATCTAGCTGTGGCCTTAAGCTCGTGGTGGCTAATGTAGCCTCGAGTGAAGATGATGGGCTGGCTGCAGAGGTCTGGCAAGCTCAAACTCCAAACTTCCGGATTTCTTTCTTATTCAAACTTGTAGTCCACCGACCCATCCAACTTCGGTTTCTCACACTACAGGCAGCTCCCTCTGGAGACACACAGGGCCTCATACAACATCCTCAGATCTGCAAACAGACTTTGATATGTGGAGTTTGGACAAATTATCAGGTTTCTACAGGTTGAAAACAGAATTCCCTGAGCCTGATGAAGGAAACTGTTTATTTTTTGTTTTTCTTGGATGTCTCACTAGTCAGGTTCCTTCAGAAAGCTGGATGATTTAGGTCCATGTAAACTCTCTGTGGCTAAACACATCTGCTGAAGCTATCACATCTGTCTCAGCGGATGAAGACGCAGCAGGAAATAAATCAGCTTCCTCCTCTCCTTGTCCTGCTCTGGATTCTCCATCTCTCTTCTCTCTCTCTCTCATCATTTGAAAGTAGGTTTCCACTCCTTGTCATGTATCCCATCAACCTCCTTGGCTTCGGTGTGTTTTTGGCATCAGAGAGCCTCACAGGGCGTCACGGCTGGCTGGGCGTCCGATGTGAAACACGTGTGCTTTCTGGTTTTTCCGGCGTCGAAGTCAGTCAGAAAGTGAAGGAGCTTCACCTTTCAGGAAAAACATCGCAGGGAAATGTTTGTTCATCGTCAGATACCTTAAATAAGGTTTAAGGCTCAAGGAAATTAATTTTTGTTCAGATTAGTTTGGTGGTTGAAGTAGAAAAGAACTGCGTGCGGGACTCAAAACAAGTGCAATGGGTTGCCGCCCGGTTGTCGCTCCCACATGTTGGAGTACATTTGCATGAATTTGAATATTTCAGCTCAACTTCCACATGTCGCCCCGGGCAACTTTGAGTCTTTGAGCCGTGGCGGGCAGCCCCAGCACGTTTTGAAAGGTTCAGAGACTCGTATCCAGTCCCTTCACCAGTGTTTGAGTCCATAAAAAGTGTGTAAATGGTGTCAAAGGTCGTCAGAAGTATCAGTACTTTGATGCTTTTTTGATGAGAGTTGAAAGAAAATTAGTCGACAGTTATATTTTCAATATATAACTATATTTTTTCAAGCAAACATCTTCCGGTTCCAGCCTCTTAAATGTGAGGTTTTCTGACAGTAAACGGCGAGTCTTTGGGCTTTTTGGACATTTTATCAAAAATAATCTGTAGATTAATTGATAATGAAAGTAGTTGTTAGCTGCAGCCCTGTTCTCAATAAGGGTGGCTCAGTTGGCGACTGTAAGTCCTGGTCACATGACCACATTCTCTGTTTTCTTTGAATGGGACCCCTGCACATCAACTTAGCTTCAACTTTTATGCTGCCGGTGGTGACTGATGTTTTGCACCTGTAAGAACAAAATGAGGGCTTGCCCTGGTCCCGTCTCTATAACGAGAGAGAGGGAGTCTTTTAAAGGACAAACTGTCACAGCAGGAAAGGAATAACTCCTCCTGGGTGAGGAGGAGGAGGAGGGGCAGTGATGAAGAAGAGGGGTGGGGGGTGTCATTGAGGAGCAGTCATGCAGGAGGAGGAAGCTGCAGGTTTTGTACCTGTGGTGGGAAATCTCTGGTTGGCTGCTCCCGAACACACACACACACACACACACACACAGAGCTTTTATTGTTGCACCTCACTTTTGTTTCCTAATTTCCTCTTTCTGGACTTATTCCACCTCTGGACCTGTGAGATGATTTTTTTTATTTGTTTTGTTTTTTGTACGTGAGCCGATCAATCAACAAATCCAATCAAATACAGGCAGAGAAAGAAAATCTAATCACGTCTGATTCCCAGCGTGTCGAATCATCTCTCTGTGTTTATGCATTTAGGCTACATTTAGACAGGACTGCAGTAAGCCTGGAGTCGGTCGGTTGGTTACTTTTCAGAAAATAAGCTTGTGAATCATCGGTGCAGACCCTGGAAGTCTCAGATCGTCTGTTGGATTGATGTGTTCTCAGGCTCGCTGGCTGAGCAGCTCTTCTTTGTGTGTCAGGATCTGGTTTTTCCATCAGTGCGCACCTCACATGAGTTATAGATCTGCTTGACTCACAGGGACGAAGCTAACCTCCTTTACAAATTTTCAGTCGACACTCCAAAGAAGTAAAAAAACAACAAAAAAAAAGAACTACTACTGCTGCTTTTTTACTTTTGTTGCTTTGATCCAAGAATGAAACAGAGTGTATCTTAAATATCAAACATCGATGAGTCTTACTGATCTGCAGCGATACAACAAAACCCTGCCAGACCCGAGGACACTGAATATAACTTTGATTGGACCCCATAGACGTGGTCTGTCCAGGCTAGTTAACACACACACACACACACACACACACACACACACACACACACACACACACACACACACACACACAGAAGCCTTGTTGTCCCATGTGGTAGTGTTTGGAGGCGTGTGTGTGTGTGTTTATGTGTGTAAGAAACAGGAAGACATTAAGAGGAACAGGGCTGAGTTTTTAGCCCTGAGGCCTTTGCGTGACCAAGACCCTCATCAGCTTCACACACACACACACACACACACACACACACACACACACACACACACGTGCAGTCTCTCTGTGGACTCGTAAGTTTCTGGTATTTTGTCGACTTTGTTAAGCAGGTGCCTGTTGTGTATAAATGTACAACATTTGTGTGTCTTTATGAAGCAGCAGAATTTGCTGGAAAGTTGGTATCTCGCGGGGTTTTGTTGGTGACCTAATGTGGCTGGCGAACAAAGAACTCGTTCCTGGAGCCGTCGCAGAGAAAATCACAGAAACGGTTGAGCGGCAAATAAAAAAGAGAAAGTCCTGCTTCCTGCTTGCCATTAAGTCTGAAGATGATGGAAATGTGTTTCTGTTCAGTCAGCTGAAGCACTTGGCAGATATTCTCTGCTGCAAACACAAGCTCAGTTTGTACCAAAGTGGTAACAACAGCTCTAATCCTGGTTTCCCAAAGCGGCGTTTCCTAGCTGTTTGTACCTCTGCTCATGAGCAGTATGTTGATTAAAGGTCAGCTGTGAGTGTGTCCCGTGTTCTCTGTCCCACATCTGGAACTGGTCTGGCTGCCCCAAACAAATTGAGGGAGAGGAGAAGTCTGCTACGTGAACCTTGAAAGCTGTAATTGAAGGAGTTCCTGTTTAATCAGATTCCTCCTTCTCTTCTTCCTTACTTCCTTCCTTCTCCGCAGGGTTGGTGATTACTTCACCCATCATCCCCCCACAACCACCCGTCTGATTCGGAAACCTCCTTTTCTCTGTCCATCCCTCTTTCCAGCCTCCTTTCCTTTCTCCTTCTGTCCTCTCCTCCCTCCCTCCTTCCTTCCTTCCTTCCTTCCTTCCCTGCAGCGATGTGATTAATTGCTCTTGATGTTCTGTTAAAGTCAGCCCACAATTAGCTGTCTGATTACCACAGGAACTGATTCTGTGTGTGTTCAGGGATTCCCGAGGGAAATTCTGCTCCAGTCGGGGTTCAGGTTTTCGTGTCTCCCTGTGTTTGTAGCTTTGCAATTGATTTCTCTTGTGTGTTGCCATTTTAAAGCGTGAACTGCGGCGAGGAGTCGAACTGGCGACGTGTTGGACGCCCAACATCTGCTTCTTCTTCTTCTTCTTATTTTTTTGTTCCTAATAATAATAATCTGTTCTTTTCTTCCCATACTTTTTTTTTTTTTTGGTTGTTTACTGATGTGACTCAGTCTGTGCAGGCCTGAGGGTGTGTTTGTGTGTGTGATTATAACTAGTGAGAAACACCTGGCAGTGGGAAGGAAGAAAACCATCTGTTTTGAAAAATTGTCAGCTGTAAAGTATGAAGGTTTGTCTCGTGCCGACGGGCAGGGTCACTGGTTTGGTGGTGGAATTGATCTCTCAACACAAGACTTAAAGTCTTAAAAACCAAATTGCCAAAGTGTGTAAGATGTTTTCACACTGCAGCCTGCTGAACGAAGCACCCGACCTGTTAGTCAGGCCGTGTTGGGGTGAAAAGACGAGCTTAAAACGTGTCATGATGTTTTATTAAGAGCTGCAGGTGAAAAGAGCAGGAAGTCATGCATAACAATATTGTTAGCAGTAGACCACGTGGTGTATCCAAGTTAGCCAAAGTGCTGGTTGGCTGTTGGCTGTTGGCTGTAGTCTTTGCGATGTGTTCGAGTGCAGCCGCGACATGAGGCGGCCCAGTCGTCAGTAGTTCTGTGATGTCGGCTTGGTGTGTGTCGGGCTTTACTCGAGTCAGTAAAACTAACTGGTGATCCTGGTTTAACTGGTACGATGAACCCTCTCTGGGTGGTTCCTCCAATGTCTGCCTGAAGATTTCATCCTTGTGCTTTAATCAGTGCAGAATCTCTTATTTGATTGTTTTTTAATGGTGGTTGTCGTGCTAAAAGAAGTTTTGATGAGTGTTGCATGTTCTCCCTCTCTCTCTGACTTGTGTGGGCTTCCTTCAGGTGGTCTGACAAAATCCAAAAACCTTTTATTTACCGTCCTACATGTTGCAGGAAAAGTTGCACCAGAAGCAACTTTTTTTGTTGCTGTTTTTGGAGGGGGGAGGGGCAGGCCGAGGTCCAACCAATCAGGAAATCTGCTTTTCCTGTGCCGTCATTGAGAACCTTCCCTTGATTTTAATTAGCCTCTCATTTCATGCTGGCAGCAGGACATCTGTGCACAGCACCATGTAAGCCTCTAGAGGTCAGGGGTCAGCAGCACAGCACACTCAAGGCAAAATGTTTAATTAATTAAAGAAATTATATCATCCATCATTTGCACGCATGTGTGTGAGTGTGTTTCTGTCTCTCTGCGGACGTTTTTGTAGCGTGAAGGCGTGTTGTCCTGTGCTCTCTTCTTCAAAGGGCTTTTGATGGTTCAGAGTTTTAGGGTCCACATTAGTGTTTGTTTTAATGTGTTCTGGCCAATGAGGGTCTTCACAAGTGTACATAATTACAAACGTGTGTGTGTGGATGGGTTATTGAGGTACAGTCACTGCTAATAAGCATGGCACATTTTCTCTACACACACACACACACACACACATAGTAGGGGGTCTGTTTGATTAGTTTCAGATGTGTGTGTGTGGTTGTGGCATGTGACCACAGTCTGACACCTCTGTAACAAGCCTTAAGGTGGTGTGTGTGTATGTGTGTGTGTGTTACCCAGCAGGGCAACATGAAAACAAGGTCAAAGCTGTAAAACTGCTGAAACAAACCTCACAAGTATCCATAGGTGTGTTTCCACCACAGAAACCTTCCCAGGGGACTCCGAAACTCTGGAGGTCTTAATTAAGTTTTGGGGATGGTCCTCGCCCATCAGGTCGTACTTTACAAACATGCTTAAATTTTAGGGGTGTGGCTTGCAGCGCCTGACATTTCTGACTGGTCAAGTGCTCGCAACATTTCATTTCAGCCACCATTTTTTTTGTTCAAAAATCTGCACAAAATCTGCTTACGAATAAGCTGTTTTATTCACATGGCCTCCGGACACTGTCCTGAGAACGGGGTCGAGATGTTGTTCCGAGCACCCAACAGGAGTTTGTCCATGTCGGACGTGTTCTCACCTTAACGTTGCATAATCAGGATATCCTTTGGCTTTTTCTTGTGTACCTGTTAAATAAACTTGTGTTATCCTCAACAGCCTTCAGCCAAAGGTTAACTAAGTTCGGTTTTAAAGCTCGGCTTCAACGTGTCGTGGTCGTCTCTCTCTCTTTCAGGCGCAGTCCGGTGCAGATGGAGGTCGCAGGCTGGCCGTCACCTTCAGAGCTGACAGTGAGTTCCTCTTTTGGTTTTCCTTGAATTCCCAGGGGTTGGAACCCTGTTTACTTTTCAACCTTTCAAACAGACTAATGTTTTGCCATCAAATTCATATCAGTCAAACCCACAACAGAGCTTATCGTCATGCAGGTGCTGGAGTGTTTGGGTCGCTGAAAGTCTGCCCAGAAACTTGTATTTTCTTTTAAAACTTTATGTCCCTGTAAAGGGTAAATCCTCCATTTTTTTTACTTTCAGTCTGAAGCTCTGAAGTCCACCACCACCTCATCTCCACCCCATCATCCTCTTCCTCCTCCTCCTCCTCCTCTTGGTCTTTTTGTTCTTTTCTCTCTAAAAGTCAAGTTCCTGAGCCGTAGCCAATCCCTGCCTCCCGCCTTTGTCCGTGACCATGAGCGAGAAGCACTTTCAGATTACCTTTTTTTGTGTGTGTGTGTGTGTGTGTGTGTGTGTGTGTGTTCTGCAGTATGCAAGAAGTCTTTATGTCAAACTGCAAGTAAAGAAAGAAAGTAAGAAAATAGGAAGTATGACAAAATAAAGTGAAAATAAAAGTAATAATCAATATGTTCACTTGTTATGTTAATACGTTTAGGACTGTGTTTTTAGTTTTAGTTTAGTTTTTAGGATTAGCTGGATCAGCGAGATTCCCTGATTTGTGTGTGGGGATTGGTTAATTGATTAAAATAGCCGATCACATCTTTGGCGACAAACTCGATTAATTGATTAATCGGTTGTTTCAGCCCTAATTGTAATTCCTGTGTTCTGCGATTCTGAGTTGATTTCATTGACTCCAAAAATTGATTTTTGTTGATAAAGTTATGTTAACTAATTGATGAAAATATTCCCGCTCGTCTGCTCGGGAAGATACAAACTTCACTCCAGACTGTGTGTGAGGCTAAGCTAATCATCTCCTGGCTGTGACTTCATGTTTACATTTACACATTTAATGTTGTTAGTATTGTCATCACACTGAAGTGACTGAATAAGCATATTTATCAAAATGTCAGAATGTCCCTTTAAATGCGTTTTTCTCATTGCTGTTCAGCGTTAGCAGAGCGTTGTTCTCTCTCAGGGCCTCTCAGTGAATTTAAACCTCCAGCTCTCCATCCAGGATGCCTTTTTGCTCTGCATAAGTGAATTCACTCTTTAAATCTAATTTTGATACACTTTGGGTCACCTATAATGTGGAGGTCAGAGGTCAGGAGGTCATGTGACATTTAAAATGATCCCTGCTTCCTGTTGTTAAGCGCAGATGAAATGGAAAGTGTTGAAAAGTGCGAAATCCACAAACTTTAAGCCAAAATGAAACGCCACGGTGTTTTAGCATGACAATCAGAACCAGCTCTGTGTGTGTGTGTGTGTGTGTGTGTGTGTGTGTGTGTGTGTGTGGGTTGAGCCACTAACACACCTCACTGATTTCTTTCCGCTTTATTTCGTCCTCCTAAAGCCTCCTCCTCAGCTCTTGGAGGATGAAGGAGAGTCTCTCTCTCTCTTTCTGTGTAGTGATGTCATGGGGCATAATAAAGCAGGTTGACCTTTGACCTCCAATAGGTCCCTTATGGAAGGTGAAGATGAGATCTGCAAACCCTAACACATGGCTCTCGTGATATAATTACCCAGAATTCCTCTCTCTTATTGTCTACAAATGTGTCATCTGATGCTTGTTATATTTTACTGCTCTGAGCTGTAGAGCTCAATTATATTTTGTTCACTGGTGGTTCCTTCATCACTGCGAGCACAAATGCTGTTCGCACAAGACCAGGCAGCAGATTCACCCTCCAGATTCTGGATCAGGTTTTGCCCCGAACTGCAACTAAGCAGGGTTTTGAATTTGCTCTTTGCAGCAGCAGCAGCAGCTAAGGCTCATGGGGTTTGTAGTATTTAAAGCTAATCGCCAGGCCACACTGAAAAAGGGGATTCTCCATCTCATAATTATCCCTCGAGAACTTCGATGAGGTGAGGAAGATGAAGGGTGAGTGAGGGCCCGAACGTCTTGCAACTTCAGCCGGAATGAGAACAGGAGGAAGAGGAGCAGGGAGGTCGGAACTGAAGATGAAGGCTTTAATCTTCCTCCAGCAGTGAACTTCTTTCTTGGCCCTCACATCCTTCTTTCATCCTCCTCCTCCTCCTCCTCCTCTTTGTCTTTTTAAAGAAACTCTGAATACAAAAAGGAGGAAAGGAGAGAGAAAGAGCAAGAGAGGAGCGACCTTCACGTCCTCTTTCTACAGAGAAGCTTTGTGATGCTGGAGGAGGAGGAGGAGGAGGAGGAGAAGAGCGACCAGCCGTGACCTTCTCCTTTAGCCCTGAACATGACCCTGCTTTGAGGAGGTGTGAGGAAGAGGAGCAGTGACTCGTGTCGTATCCCAGGCTCTCCTATCCTCTCCACAGTCATCTCCATCCTTCCTAAGCTCCTCTCCTCTGCCCCCTCTTCCTCCTCCTCCTCTTCCTCACCTCAGTCCTCTCCGTCAATAGGTGGCCGGCAGAAGGAAAGAGGAGCAGTCAGTCGTGTCTGAGCTCACGCCCCCTTTTCTTTCTGCATCCAGAGACCATCCTTTCTTCCCTGATCCCTGTCGGTTCATGGCTGGCTGCTCCTCCTCCTCCTCCTTCTCCTTCTACTTCTCCTTTTCTTCATCCTCCTCTTCTTCTTCTTCTGCCCCTCCACCTTCATCCTCCATGAAATAAAACGAGGGAACAGGAGGAGGCGAGGCAACAGTACAACGTGGTCAGCCTGGCTGATTATCTGATCCGATATTCAGTATTTCTTTTATTATGTGTTCCTTCTGTCTAATTGTAGATAAAATAATTAATTATTTTTAATTTAAAACAAATTGTTCTTAAAAGACTTAACAGACTGTCCTCTCCACTGACTCATACGGGGGGACACCAAGGCCTGGTGAGAGACATAGTCCCTCCAGTCTGTCCTTGGGCCTCCTCCTAGACTGACATGCCCAAAACAAGTCCCCGCAGCTCACGACCATATGTGAGGGTTGGGACGCAGACCGACGGGCAAATCTTTGCCGATACTCAATATTAGCCTCCAAAATGTAGTAGAGTATAAGTACAAAGTAGCTGAAAATGGAAATACTCAAGTATTATTAAATGCTGTTTTTTACTTTACTAAAGTACTTGACTAAATTGTACTTAGTTATTGCACATTCCATCAACACTTATTTTAAATGAGTAAATAATACATTTTTGTAAGATTTGTTGTGTATTCGTTTCAAGTACCAGCTTTCAGTCTCTTTGGTTACTACTACTGAGTAGCAACATCTGCTTAGTGAGATTCAGATTATTATAATACAGAATATAATCAAGCAATAAACCAATGTTTTATCATTACAGTGAGACCTTATTGATACCTTGGTGTGGTTCACGAGCCAAACTGCTACCAGCTGCAACAATAAAGTGATGAACACATTCATGCACACATCAATAAAAGATCTGATATCTCCACCATGGGGTCATTTGTAAAAATGTTTTTTTTTAAATCCAAGTCATGTTGTTTTCATGTAGTACTTTGAGTACTGGGATCAGGTGTTGTCGCATGCGCTGTGGTTGACCCGTCTGTCTCTGTCCTCGTGTCTCGCCCTGCAGACTGTTCGTTAAACTATCCTCTGGGGAAACACGTGATCCACGAAGTCACCAACGTCTCCTTCAGCCACCTGGCCTGCGAGGATCAGGCCGCCGTGGTCGTCCACTGGTCTGCCAGTCCACTAGGTACCTGTCTGTCTGTTTCTCTGCCTGTGTGTCTGTTTACCTGTCGTCTGTCTGTTTACATGCCAGGGAGAGACTTGGAGGAAGGAAGGAAAGTGAGGGAGGAGGAGCAGGAAAGTTAAACCTTCAAAGTGCTCAAATCTGTAAGATTATCTGCCTCTGTGTGTGTGTGTGTGTGTGTGTGTGTGTGTGTGTGTGTGTGTGTGTGTGTCCCTTTGATCAGGCCAGGGGAATAAGAGAGAGGGGATCACATCTCACACTACAATACCACGATTTGACCGTGAAGGAATGTGTGTGTGTGTGTGTGTGTGTGTGTGCGCGCTGGGTGTAAGGTGAACCTCTTTCTCTCTGTGACAATACAGCCTGTTGTTTTCTCACAGAGACACAGAAATCTTCCAGAAATCTTCCATGTCGCAGTCACGTGTGAACAGAACAGCAGCCCGAATCGGCCGTCTGACCGTTCAGAGTCGAGTCAGATTTCCTCCTCTGTGTCTGCTCTGCTTCTTTGCACAGAAAACTTGAGAGCTAAAAGCTGAAAAAAAGGTTTTTTAATTTGCAAAGTGGTTTTTTGAGCTGCCCAACGTGTGTCCGACTGCAGCTCGAACAGAAGATAAGACGAATAAGTGGCTTTAATTTCAGGTCCAGTGTGATTGTCGTTTGTTTTTCGTCATACGTTTCTCAAGACATCTGTAGCTTTTTGAAACTATATAACTGTATACTAAAATAAGACATTTCAAAATACCAAATATCTCTAATTATGTGATATAAATGTGGCTTATTTCTGTGAGCAAGCAGTCAGAGTTTCTTTTCTGACATGATTTTACAGACTGTAGCAGGTGGAGGATTTGGTTCATTTAGTTTTGCTTTTCCTGAGAAATGAGGACAAGAATTATTTAGCTGCCAAAAGTCATGGGATCCTCATCATATTATATAACCATCTGATGCTGTTTTTATTAGGAATTAGTTGAATGTTATAGGGATTCCTTGCAGTCCTCTAATTATGACTATAAGGAGGAAAAAATATTTTAAAAACATGCAAACACTGCATGCTCTTGAGTTCAGGCTGTCCTGCAGATATTTACATTCAGAGAATCACATGATGTGCCACATGTTTTAACCTTTAGCCAAAATACTGTACAAAAGCTAAAGGTGATGTGCAGCACTCAGGAAAGAGCTTATCGTGTAGAGTTTTATTCACTGCCTCTAGTCTTGGGAGGATGTAATTTAGACCCCAGGCTTACATCCTCAAGAAAACGCATTATGGAGACATGAAATCAACCTGTAAGAACACATGATCATGATATGACCGCTGCTGAAGGCTGGCTCTGAGACTGACGTGACTTAAACAAGGCTACGAGTCAGCAGCCTTGCTAGCGATGCTTTAAGCTAAACGCTTACAATGAAAATGCTAGCCTGCACATGTTTATTTAATAGGTATTTAACAGAAAAATTTAACTCTAGTAAAAATACCAAAGCTTTTCTTATTCCAAGAAGTTTTATAGCACAGCAAAATAAATATCTTTGAGTTTTGAGCTTGAGAAAATGGGGATTTCTTGCCATTGTAAATAATAGAAAACACAGGATCCCCAAAGCTCCTTTGGGGAACATATGCTGTGCAAAATTTGTTGCTGTATCATTCTGGAACAAAATGGTGCCAGCTATGCACCAAGCCACACTGCCAACATGGTTAATAAAAATACCTTAAATCAGCTTTGAAACTTTAAACACACCAGATATGACTGAAAAGTGAAGGGAAGTAAAAAAAACAAAAACCTGAGCACAAGCCTGCAGTCGGGCTGCAGCTGTCGTTAAAATGCAAATACGTGCTTGTCTGTCCTCAACCCTGCAGGGGAGAGACAGAGAGACAGACAGACAGGGAGAGAGAGACAGACAGACGCGTTGAGGAATCTGCCTCAAGACAGAAAAACCTGTTGTACCGCTGCTCGCTCCTCCCCACTCCCACAGAGCTAATGGGAAAAGCATGTCCTGTGGATGTAAAGGTGTAATTACAAGGCAGACATGCTTTCAAGGTGCAGAGAGGAGGAGGGGAGGAAACAAGGAGAAGGGAACGAGGAGGGGAGCAGATTGAAGGAAACGAGACAGAGGTGATTAGGAGGGGTAAAAGGAAAGGAGGTGAGAGAAGGAGTCAAGAGGAGGAGAGGAAAGGAAACAGTAGAGGGGAGGAAACTGAGTAAGGAGAGGACAGGTGGAGCTTAGAGGAAACAAGGAGGGGAGCGAAAGGAAAAGGGAAGAGAAGGCAATAATTAAAGGGAGGGAGGGAGGTGAGAGAGGAAATATGAAGAGGAGAGGGAAGAAGAAAACAAGGAGATGAAAGAAGAGGAGGAGGATTACAGGGGACGAAAGGGAATAAGGAGGAAAAAGGAAAGGAAATCGAGAGAGCAGAAGTGAGGAGTGGAGGGAAGGAAACGAGTGAAAGAAAAGAAATGTGGAAAGAGGAGGAACAGAAGAGAGATGGAAGAAGGGAAGGGGACAGAACAAGCAGAGGAGGAAGAGATATGAGGGTAAAGAGTGATGAAAGGAGAAAAGAGGAGGTGAAGAGAAGAGGAGACAAGGAGAGAAGGATGGATGTGGATCATCGCTGGAGGCTGAGCTTCTCGTTGTGTCTCCACAGGGATCGAACACATTAAAGGCTTCAGGGTTTATCTGGAGGACAAGAATCCAGAAGGGAAACAGTGTCAACATCTGATCCTCAAAGACCCCCGACAGCTCAACTTCTCCTACAGGAACACGGTAGGTCCAAAAATGATGACGGTGAAAACTAATCAGTCACAGGGAAGGAGGAAGTTGTCTACAGTTTATTATTTATTTATTTATGTTAGGAGCTTTTTTTATTTATGTGTAAAAGCAATATAATCATCTAATATATTATTGCTGGATTTTCACTTTGACGTTCACAAAAGATGCTCATGTCTCCATTTCACCTTCATTATTAGATTGTTGTTAATTTCTTATCATCCCACTCGTACAGAAGCTGAGCAGTCAGCCGTTCGGCGGTTTGAACTTTGACACGGACTACATGATTCGTGTTGTTCCTTTCCCGACTCTGATGAACGAGAGCTTCTTCCCTCCATCCTTCCTCAGGACCAACTGTGAGTGCAGCAGCCTCCTCATCCAAACACGATCCATCGGTTATAACCGATTCCCTGAGAAATCCTCACCCTTATGGTGAAACGCACCCAGAGTCAGCTGAGGATCTTCAACATGTTTAGCTTAGCTTAGCACAAACACTGGAAGCAGGAGGAAACTGCTAGTCTGGCCCAGGCAAAGTAAATATCATGCCTTCCAACAAAATACTTTTAATCAAAGCTTAGCTTGATTAAATCAAAACCGGTGTGACAGCTGTAGAGTTGCTGAAAGGTAGATTGTTTTTGGACTGAATTATGGCCAATTTATGGTTTCTGTGGCCTTTTCTTCCTCATTAAGTGGCTGCACGCACTGTTTCTCTTTTTAGACTTTTTCGTGCGATCAGCTAAATGCAACAAACTTTTCGCTTTGCTGCCAGGAAGGCGCCGTTTTGTTTTTGTTTTTTTTTTTAGCGTGCATGTTTGTAATCCCAGATTGTTGTACGTAAAGAAGTGCGTGTGCGTTCGTCGTCCTCGTGAAAGTACTGGAGTGTGATCGAGTCAAATCTCTGCAAAACAGAGAAATGACACTGATGCGTAAACGCTGTCCATTCAGATTCATCAGGTCAGTGAGGTGAAGATGAGAACATGAACAGACGAGCCGTCTAACCGTTTCTCTCTGTGTTCGTCTTACAGCGTGTGAAGTCCTCCTCGGATCAGACAACCTGGTTTGCAAACCCTGTAAGTTCCTCGGAGTCGTGTGTGGACAGTCAGTCCGGGTTTTGGTTGTCTTGGTTAAATACACACAATATTTTTCCTCAAACTATTTTTGAGCCTAAATGAGATGACACAGTTTCTCTCTGTGGACGGAGCAATCACAGAAAGGTTTTCATCTGGTCTTGTTGGAGAATTTAGAAATTTACAAATGGAGGATCTAATTGATATTTTTGTGCAACCGATTGTTAGATTGTTAGAGGTTTTGTTAAGTTTTGTTTCTGTCTGTGCAGTCTGGAAGCCAAAGACCTTGAACGTCTCACAGCTGGGGTCAAACCTCCACGTGGCGTTCGACCAGGCTCCGGCCTCCTTTGGCTTCCACTTCTACTACCTGTACTACAAACTGCGGCAGGACGGACCCTTCAGACTACAGCGCTGCAAACCCGTACGTATTGTCAGGTTTGGAAAGTCACAAAACCTGCCTGAAACCTTTCAGAGCAAGCAGGCGGTGAAAAGACTGCACTCAAAGACACAAAGAACTCTGTCTCTGTGGCCTGGCACCCAGCATGTGGGCAGGAGAAGCCGGGGACTCGCCACCAGGCCAGGACCAGAGTAATAAGTGGAGAAGGCTGGAGGTTTAAGTTTTGTTGTAGAAGTTGTTGCTTATTAAAAGCAAGATGGACGTCATTGCAGCTCTGAAAAAGAACATTATGACTGCTGGTCCTTCTGATTCAACACTCCGTGTGATTTGTAAATAATTATTGTAAAGATTACGATGGCTTCCTGCAGGCCAGGCTTAGTTTTCACTTAGTTTTTTTTTACTGTGTGCAGGACGTGAACCAGCTCAGAACTACGTGCATCCTCCAGGACGTCACTCCAGGGACCTACACTATAGAGGTACCTAAACACAACACAAGACTGAGCTGCCTTAAACAACAGTTTCATCACTAGTCAGCTTTCAGTTGACTGACCAGACCGGTTCTACTGGATTCTGTTGGATCCTCAACTTTTAGCTCCATATGTGGATTAAATGTAAATACTTAAATGATTTAAAACTTGTACTGATTTGTTCATACACTGAATTTATAATTTTTCTCTCTTCTGTTCCCTCCTTGTCTTTCACTACTTTTCCTCTTTTCTTTGTCAGCTGAGAGATGACAGTAACACGACGAGGAGGCAGACTCAGTACCACGTCAGCCAGGGTGAGACACACACACACACACACACACACACACACACACACACACACACACACACACAGTCTCGGGCTGCACCTCATGATATCAATTAATCTATAGATTACTTTGTCGATTGATCGTTTTGCCCTTCGCATGTCAGTGTACTACAACAAAGGGTTCTGTTGTTTATCCTGGGTTAAGTGTGTCTGTAGGGAAGGATAAACCTGCACAGACCTGCTGAGTGGACATCAGGGTTGCTAAGACTTGCTGCACCTTCACTGCAGCACTACAGGAAATGAATTAATTAGATTGGAAGAATAATTATCTCTTTCTTCCTCTTAGAAATGAAGAGCTGCATTCATAAGCCACAAAACGCACTGTTGCACATTCATTACACTCTGGGGTTTGGCAGCTACAGTCTGACTTGCTTTGGTGTGGCCAGTAGCAAAGGATGGCTAATGTTGATCAACTTGAAAGAGAGATTGTTGTCTAACAGGTGTTACTAAACCATTTCACTGGCTGTGACTTGTCTCTACTTGTGCTTTTGTTACTCTCTTGGCGTTTCCAATTTTCCTGAATTGTTGCACAGATGTTGACTCTTTTGTCTCATGCTGCTTGTGTTTGTTTCATCTTCCAGTCCACTCCCCCTGGGCGGGGCCTATTCGTGCCATGGCCATCACAGTGCCTCTGGTCATCATGTCTGCCTTCGCCACTCTCTTCACTGTCATGTGTCGCAAGAAACAACAAGGTTATCATTGATTATGTTTGTTTCGCTGTCTATAAACGTCCTGCGTTGGTTTTTCATGAACATTACAGCATCGTGGGGTTTTTAGTCTTGGTATCGGCAGGACTCAGGAAGACCACAGCTACTCCTGTTTAATGAAACCTGGATGTGTTTGTGAGCTGGGACTATTTGGAAAACTTTGACTGTTGCCACAGTCAGGGATGACACAGATGAGTAACATCACTGATAACATAAACTTGTCTTGTCTGTTAGAAAACATCTACAGCCAGCTGGATGAAGAGAGCAGCGAGTCGTCCAATCAGAGTGCAGCGTTGAACACCGAGCGGCCGTGGCCCCGCCCCAAAGTCTTCATCTGTTACTCCAGCAGAGATTGTCCTAAACACACCAGTGTTATCCAGAGCTTTGCCTACTTCCTGCAGGACTTCTGCAACTGTGAGGTGAGACAATGATGCCAGATGACGTATGGATGTTAAGGAGGAAAAATTACATTTCAATTAAATTATAGATAACATTTTTTTCTGTTTAAATCAGAGTTCCCTTTTGAAGCTTGGGTATGGTTGTTAAATCCGTGTTCACTCCTGTTCAGGTTGTGTTGGACCTTTGGGAACACCTGGAGATGTGCAGAGAGGGTCAGATGTCGTGGCTGAGCAGACAGCTGGACGAAGCCAACTTCATCATCACCGTCTGTTCCAAAGGCCTGCGGTACTTTTCTCTGCTGTCAAAACTACTGCTGTGGTTTTCATGCCTTTAGCTGCAGTTCCTCCGGAGGCCACTAGACGCTGCTGAAACCCTCTGGCTCCTGACTATTCAGGAATTAAAAACAAATTCTGTTTCCATTTCAAATCTTTGTTTTACGTTTTTCTTTCCCTCAAAAAGAAAAATAACTCAAATGAAGATCTCTCCAGCAGCAGGATCCCCACTGTCTCTACAACTGATGTCCACGCATTACTGTCCAGATAGATCCAAAAAATTATGACTGTTAACTTCTCTGGTGTTAGACCTTTCCTTCTTTCCTTCCATCCATCTTTCCATGCTTCCCTTAGATTGTTTTCTATGCTAACTATTATTTTTCTCTTCTTGCAGCTACTACGTGGAAAAGAAGAGTCGCAGGGGGAAGACGCCAGTCAGTCGTCGAAGTAACAGCAGCAGCAGCTCTCCGACTGGTGGATCAGGCAGTGACCTGTTCATCGTGAGCGTGGCCATGATCGCTGAGAAGCTGCGGCTGGCGAAGCAGAGCGAGGGGGGCGGAGCTCAGGAGCTGAACCGCTTCATGACGGTTTACTTCGACTACTCAACGGAAAACGACATCCCCACCATGCTGAGTCTGGCTCCCAGGTAAACACGACGCTGGACGTAATAACAGAAACACCTTCAGCAACAGCAGCAGCCATATGCTGTCCGTGTGACCATTTTTAAAAGTGGTCAGTTTATCAATAAATGGTTCAAAGAGTAATCTGTGATGCTAATTAGCTGCCAGTGTAGCAAAAATAAAAAAAGGAGAGAAAACTTCTGATTATTTTTCTGCTGCTAAAGTTGAAAATACTTTCTTCTGTTCAGGTTTAAGCTGATGGATCAGCTGCCTCAGCTGTTCAGTCGGCTTCACTCCAGTCAGTCCAGTTTGTCTGATCGTGAGTCGCAGCCTCTCAGCGTCTCCAGGAGGAACTACTTCAGAAGTAAATCCGGACGCTCGCTTTACGTTTCCATCTGCAACATGCACCAGCACATCAGCCAGAACCCTGACTGGTTTGAGAAGCAGCTGGTTCCTTCAGGAGGCTCCTCAGCCTCCTCCAAACATCCTTCTCCGCCTGCTGACCAGGCCCCAAGCCCTCCTCCAAAGCCACACTGCTCCTCCTCCTCCTCCTCCTCCTCATGTCAACCAGAGCACTCCGGCTTGGTGCTGAACGAGGTGGTGATGAAGACGCCGGCGCTGGAGGGCGACAACGGAGCACCGAGGAGGAACATGCTGCTGCTGGCTCCTGGCTCCAGTCTCAGCCTTAACCAAGGCCCCAGCCACAGTCCCATTCCCAGCCCTGGTCTCTGTCCCAGTCCTGGTCTCTGTCCCAGTCCAAGCCTGCCACACTGCTCTCTGTCCATGCAGGGACCCACTTCAAGGTAAAGCAAGCTGTAAAACAACTATAGTTTCTTTTTTATTTTCCTGTGAGCATTAAAGAACAAGTCCAGGTGTTTTCAAGTTTATCTTGATGCAGTACTCACAAGCCTGTTAGCGCACGGCGAGAGTTTTACTGGTCGCTGTGATCCTTCCTCCTTCTCCCTCCTGGACATACAGAGTAGGAGAGGAACATTTTTATGGTTTTATGCTGCTGCTCGCCATAAAACCTGAAACCCCCACCTCCAGACTGCAACATATTTTAGCTTTTGCTTGTTGTGATCTTCACTGTTGGCAGGAGTGACTTTCAGTGCACTGAATCCATTAAAGCTCCAGGTGTCATGACGCCATATGCTGGTTAGACTGAAAATAGGTTTGGCTCCACAGCAGGTGTTATGAGACAACTCATCACTCTGACTGCTGCTGCTTCTCTGCTCCTCCAGGTCCACTTCTGGAATATCTGGACTGTTACCAGAAGAGTCTTCCTCCTCCTCCTCCTCCTCCTCTGCTCCATCCATCCTCCAGGATGGACTGTGTCCCGTCTCTTCTCCGGCAGAAGAAGGCCAGTCTTCCCCTCCAGAGCTCCCTCCTCCTCGTGACTCAGGCATCTATGATTCGTCTGTCCCGTCCTCAGAGCTTTCTATTCCCCTGATGGAGGGACTGTCACATGACCAGGCTGACTCCTCCTCCCTGGCCGACAGTGAATCATCTTCTTCCGGGCTGGGTAAGGCTGGCTGTTTCAATGCTGTTAATTTAATTTAATCCCATACATATCCCATGACGACTTCTGCTCTCGCTTCCTTATGTAACTGAATAAAGGCAAAATCAATCGCTCACACCTGGCTATGTGTCCTTCAGGTGACGAGGAGCCACCTGCTGTCACGTCGCTTCGCTGCAGCGCCGCCACAGTTTGTAAAGCTGAGCTGCACCACCATCACCACCTGGAGCACAGTGACGGACTCACACCTGTGGCGTCACTGTAGGGGACGCCTCCTGCCGGTCAAAACAGCGATGTCATCACAGGGACAAAAACGTACTGGTCTTGGACCCGAACTCCTCCTTAAAAGTGCCGTCGTCCCGTCGTCATGGGAACAGAACTGGAACTAATTAAAAGGCACTGCAGTGGTTCACCTGCAGAAGGTTCTAGAATGCCGGTGCGTGGTAACTGCGGTAACGGCGGAGTTCTAGAACGCTGGTCTGTGGTAACTATGGTAACCACTGAGCTCTAGAACACGAGTCGCCTGTGACCATGCTAATCACTGCGTTCTGGAACACTGATGGCTACGATAACTTTGCTAACAGCTGAGTTCTGTGACACTCTCCATGGTGAACATGGTAACTCCTGTATCTAGAGTACTGTTCTTGTTAACGATGGTAGCCACAGAGCTCCAGAACACTAGGCCTTGGTACTTAGTACAACCGCTGAACAGTAGTCCCCAGAAACCATGGTAAGCACAGCATTTTACAATGCTGGTCCCTGGTAACTACCATAGAGCAGTACTCCCTGTTGACTTACGGTACTTTGTTTGCCTCTCTGGTCCCCCTTCCTGGATGATTTTTGAAGGACTAGATCTCCAGATGCTGCAGAGTGGACCAGTTCAGACCAAAGACTGCCTCAGCACTGCGTCTCGAATGATCGACAGACAGCTGACTCTTGTATGAGTTGATGAGTTAACCAAAATGCGATTGTGAATCGGGCACTTTTTGATGCAGGAAGGCAGGAAGAAGACACAAAGCCACAAACGTGTCCACATGTTTCCCCCTGCTGGATGGATGAAAGCACTGCAGCACATGTCAACACCTTAAGGACATTGTCAGTATGTCCACTAAATGCTTTGGGGCAAACCACATTCATCATGAATGCTGTTGTTTTAAAAGTGACCTTTTGTTTCATTTTGTGATTTTATTTTACGAATAGGGTTTTTCAGTGTAAAGGGGAATTCCTCACAAATTGTAATGGTACATTTTATTAATATTAATTGGATTTTAACGACCGCTGGATTTTTCCTCTTGTGTGTTACCTTATGTTAAAATGCTTTCGACATAGAAATGTCTTTTTAATGTTTGTTCACAATGACCCATCATTGGAGCAGCAGGTAACACGATGACCGTTGCCTGATCATAAACCATTAAACTGTCAGAGAATTTTGAAAGACTAGAACCTGCAAATGTGATATAATAAGATGGAAGAATTGTGTGAATTACGTGTACTTTTTAACTAAATTTTATTTTCTCTGAATTTTAATTCACAAATTCAGAACATGTAATTTAAATCAATTCGGCTGGTCACTCCTGCACCATAATGTATTGAATGCTGTGGCATGTTGTTAAGTTTGTGGTTATGTATTTTAAAGTATTGAATATTACTGTTACATTTATTGTCACATTTATTTCTTAATGCTTTGTAATCCTTTTCTAACGTTGATGATAAGGGCATTATGAACAGAGAGGCTTTTGTACTACAATGACCAAACCACTTTAAAGATGCCACTATGGGAGCCCATTTGTGCCAGGATGAGAAATAAATTCATCAACTGTTGTCAAATTTGTCAAAATGATGAAATAATGTGAAATATTTTATTTCAATTTTGAAGTCAAAATTATGATAAAAAAATCTAAATTATAAGTAAGTAAAGTAAGTCAACATTTTGATTTAAGTGATCAGAAATTATCTAATAATTTCCACTTTAATTCTGGCTTGAAAAGGGAAACGTTATTGATTCTGATTCAGCTTGAGAACTTTTATTTTAATAATTCCTCACTTTGTTTCCTGGTGCAAACAAGCTTCCATAAACTTTTTGAACACATTTCATATCTGACACGTAGAAGGCAGCCACGTCGGTCAGTTATTGATTGTTGCTGTCATTTTGTTCTTCTGACTCAAATGTTCGAGCTGTTGCTGAAGGCCGAGTGACAAGTTGTGGTTCGCCTGCGGGTTAGTTGCAAGTTTGTAAGGGAAGATTCAGCATTTCCTGTGTCTGCTTGTAAATATTATTTTTATTTTTACCTGGAAATGTCTGTTCTGCTTCAATTTTGTATTGTTAGACTTTTGTTTTAATATTTTTCTACATTTTTTAGGAATGTACTGTTTTATAGTACCTTAATGTAGGAAACATAGATCCAGCAAATAAAATGTGCTTCTTCTCATCTGTTGGTTTGATCTCTGACTGTTAGGGGTTCATGATTATTATAATAATAACTGTTTTTTTCAGTAGCTTAAACCAGGATAATACAATTTAAAAAGAAATCACAAGATGAGGCAAAAATGAACTCATGCATGTTTCTTGTTTGTAGCAAGTTACAAAAATTGTCACGAAAAGTACTTTATCAACCTAACAAGAGCACAGTTTCACAAAGTATTTATATTGCTTTACAGCTGGTAATAATCTCTCATTTGCTTCAAGTTGTGCTAGCAAGTTTTAGGTTCTTAGAGTAAAGCAAACACACGTTGCTGACATAAAACCCAGCAGACAGCTCTATAGTGTCTGAGCTGTGAAGCCTCAAAGCTTAAAACAACAGAAGCCTCTAAAACTCACAGACAGCCACCGCAGCACTGGTGTACCTTCAAAATAAAAGCAACCGGCCCTGTTGCTCTCAGGCTGCAGACTGAGATAAGTCTATCGCTCTGTCGTCAACAACTTTCAGTTACTGAAAGGCAGCTTCGAATATCAGCTCAGATTCAAAACAGAACTTTCAGTTAAAGCATGGTGGTTAGAATTTACTCCACCACGTCTGACTGAATGATGATGAACTGTATGAACTGAAGTTTTACAGGAATAATAATTGGCCAATGTAGTACACAGTAGAACTACACTAACAGGATACTTTTTCTGCATTGTAAGAGCTTCAACTGACCTCATAGCAAGAGGGTTCCAGGTTCGAATCCCTGTCTGGGCCCTTCTATGTGGAGTTTGCATGTTCTCCCTGTGCCTGCGTGGGTTTTCTCCGGGTTCTCCGGCTTCCTCCCACAATACCAAAAACATGCACATTAGGTTAATTGGTTACTCTACATTGTCCCTAGGTGTGAGTGTGAGAGTGTGTGGTTGTTTGTCTTTGTGTGTCGGCCCTGCGATTGACTGGCGACCAGTCCAGGGTGAACCCCGCTTCTCACCCGTAGTCAGCTGGGATAGGCTCCAGCTCCCCCGCGACCCTGACGGATAAGCGGTATAGAAAATGGATGGATGGATATTACTACTTTTACATAAATAAAAGTGCTTCTTCCTCCCAAATCACTACTATTAAATAAGTAGCTCTTATTTTGAAAGTGCCACCGGAAGCGAGCTCTCTGACTTCTCCTGGAACTTGACGGTGAGATGAAAGGAGGATTTTCACATGAATCACAGCGACTCACAGTTTGTTGTTGAGCTGAATTTTCGGACTGCAGTGTCTTGTTTCGGAGAAAGAAAAGTTTTGTTTTAGCTCACCGGAAACGCGCGAGAAACCGACAACACTTCGATTTCAGTGTTTCGGTCTTCAGAAGTCAGTTGATTGTGGATCTGTTTTGGATCGTTGGGAGGAGCTGCAGCCCGATGCAGGCAGGTGATGGATGTCAGCGGGGTTCAAGGTGAGAAGCCGCAAACCGTGCGCCTCGGACAGATTAGCTTTCTGAAGTTTGTGCTGAAGAAAAAGACCGAAACATGACAACAATGGGCGTTTTCAATGTGCGTAACAGACGAAGAATGTGAAGATGACAGACGGAGTGAACTCCTCCACCGCCCGCCTGTCTCTCTGTCTGTCTGTCTGCCTGTCTGTGGGTCGCATTATCAATGCTGAAGAAGTGCGGTCACTGTAGATGATCAGCGGTTGAGAGACCCTGAAACACACTGTCTGCTAAAGAGAGAGAGAGAGAGAGAAGAGTGGAGAGGCTCAGGAAGGAAAAAAGAAAAGAGGGTTTTATTGCTGCCCTGTGAGTCACAAGTTTGCCTGAGAGTGACTTATAGTCTGCACACACACACACACACACACACACAGGCTGTAAACAGTTTGCCATCATGGCAGCTCTGTGTGGAAAATGCTGTTTATTTGTAGTTTTGCTAAAAGGCAACTGGTGCTACCAAAAGTCCTCGGATCCCTTCAGTGAAAATTAAAAACAGCTCATTACATGTAAGATTCCTGAATACAAAATGTAACCTAAATACGTACAGAAGTATTTTTCTGTCAGCAAAATGTCCTTGAAGTATCAAAAGTATGCAGAATAGCCTGTTTTACAGCCAAATATCATATTTTTCTGTTTTTATCACTCATGCATATCCTGTTATGCTTTAGTTTAATACTGCATATCATGTGTCGAATGTTTTGTTTTGTTTTTGGTATTGTAATAAATTAGTAACTAAGAAATATAGTGTAGTAAAAAGTACAATATTTCAATGTGAAATGCAGTGGGTTAAAAGTATAAAGTAGCGTAGAATGGAAATAGTCAAGTAAATTCATCATTACAGTGAAAGTACTTATATTCCACCGCTGGATAGTACTGTATCTAGTGGTTGAAGTAATGTATTAGAAATACTAGCAGATACTGGACCACAACATTTTCAGCACTAGCAGAAACATTGTTGATATTACAGAGCCACTATACAATCAACTGCAAATAGGGACTGAAAAGGAATTCATTTTTACATGTTTTGTGTTAAATATCCAATCACACAGTTTTCTGAAATGTATAGTACATAAAACTGGCGACAGATCAGACTGACTGAGATCTACATAAACCTAGGTTTAGGCTTTGTTCAGCTAAATATGGCAAGCACAAGCAAAAAAATCCTTTAATAATTTCCCAAAAAAAACTAAATAATAAAAAGATATTATTTAGGTGTGCAATGGCAAGAATCTGGTGATGAGATACAAGAAAAACTAACCTTTACGTGTTTGTTTTCACTTGAACAAATTGAAGTGCAGTTTTCACTCTGCTTTTAGCTCTGGTTTGTTCTCCTCCAGCTCCTAAAGAAAAAATGTCTGGCTCTCTGGTTTCTAAATGTTCCAATTTCTTCAGCAGCTAATCGCTAACTTTTGTTAGCGACTGTCTGCTGTTTGCTCATGTTGTGTACAGTTAGTTTGTTTCACAAACACACAGATAATGTGCTGAAGAATCAAAACTAGGAGCTAAAAGAGGCTAAAAGATCTCTAGCAGAGATGACGTTATCGCAGTGATTCAGTTTCTTGCTGATATGAAGCAGTGTGTCCCACATGTGGATGTGACCGCACTGTTGTAATGGCGGACGAGGAGACGAAGCCCTGAGCTGAAGCAGTCAGCGTTGGAGGAATGTGGTTCAGCTGCTGTCGAGGAACAATGAAGATGTTGTTCAGCTGACTGTTTGTTCTACTGCTTTGTTCTGTCGTTAATGATCGTGTTTCTAGCAGCAGCATGCTGCTGTACTGGTTTCAGGAGGCCTGTTTGTGTGTGTGTCTGAGATAAGGGGCTTTGTCAGACGGCGGAGGCTACAATTAGCCTATAAACTATAATTGTCTGTTCCGTACAGCAAGAGATGTCAGTACTCCTTCTGTACCACCTGCCCAATCCGTTCTGCACATGTGCAAAAGTGGTCCTGTTGGTCAAAGAAGGTTACAGCAGAGTTGCCTGTTCAAAATTACTTGTGAGAGGAATAATTGATCATAAAACAATCCTACCCAGAATAAATATTTCAAATCAAGATAATGAAATGTTTTTTTGTTAAACTTAAATGTAATAGTTTGCACTTATGTAAAGTTCATTGCAGCAATGCGTTAGTAACTACATAGAAAAGATCAAAAGTAGAGAATCTAATGCACTTCAAACATCACATGTTGCTAATCGATGTGCCTCCACATAAATAAACTAAGGATTCAGGAATAAGATCAGTTTTATGCTGTGAGAATCAAATGAGGGTTTTATGATCCAGATTAAAATGAGAGAAATGTAATACATTAAATAAATAAATTACAAATAAGAACTGTATAAGATATGTTTAGACGTATATTTACAGCAGCTGTCATGAAAAACTATCTGTCGGATATCAGGTTGTTGAACACCTGGATGCAGACATCAATCAATCTAGTATTGAAACAGCACAAATATATTAAACTTTCTTTTAATAATATAAAACAGAGAAAGGCAACAAACCGCCACATTTGGAACCAGACGATACTTAGATCTTTTACTCGATGAACAGCTTTATATTTGACCTGAGATCAGCTGAGTCAGAGAAGGGCAGCGTTTCCTCTGCTGTTTCCTGAACGATATCATCACATCATGTTCAGCTTTTTCCACAGCAGGAAACGTCGTTACCCCCACCTGTCTGGAAGATAAGACGCACACGTGGACGCTCACATCATTACATCAGTTTAGTTTGTGTTTCTGCTCTGATGTTTTATTCCAGAGTCACAGAAAATCACACAACAACCGAGCTCAACAATTCACGTTCCTCCTCCCACCTGTCTCAGTGCTTCCACCGTCTGTGGCTCTGAGCCTCACCGGTTCCTACTGGAGACACAAATCTTTCAAATCTTTAAAAACAGTTCACAGGATTAATGCACATTTGCTGCTCTACTGAGTAGACCAGTCGGACGGCGTATGAACTGCACTGTGTGTGTTCATGAAGAAACATGTCACCCAGTTGAGCGTTTTTAAAGGTTTTTGGACAACAGTGCAGCTCTAGGGCACAGAGGAAGACATATCAGACTTTGGACACACACAGACACACACCACACTCATTAGCAGTGATTTAGATCACCAGACTTCATATGAAAAGATTTAAAATGTCTCCCGGTCAGAGTTAGTTTTACTAAAGTTGGTTTCCTCACCAGAACTTTTTCCCCAAACACCAAAACAGACTGAAAACTGAATGCTTACTGAGAGACAGTGAGACCGAAAGAGAGCGCAGCAGACAGTGAGACAGGCAGAGAGAGACAGATTAGAAACAGATGGGGGGTAAAAGATCCGACAAGAGAGAAGAAGAAGTCTGCAGCCAAACACACCTCTGATTTGGATTACAAGTGTGTGTGTGTCTGTGTGTGTGAATTGAGCCATTGGAAAAAGCACTGCAACTTGTAGGAATGAGTGAGTCACACACGTTAACACACACACACATTTGTGATGTACACACACACACATATACACACACAAGCGTTGATCAAATCATAAATGCAGAACACGTTTCTCTTTGGTTGTGTTGATAAAAATACCCATCTGTTAGCATCTGTTAGCATGCATTAGCATCTGGAAACTCAACACTGTTATGTCCACATTTTGTTGTGTAATACCCAATAGAGTGGACTCATATTACCCTACAAAGCAGCACACACTGAACCCTGCAGAGGTCGTTAGGTTTGTGTGTGTGTGTGTGTGTGTGTGTGTGTTTGTGTGTGTGTGTGTGTTTCCTACTGTTAGCCAAGGTGACTGAGAGCAGGAAACAGAGCAGGACAGTCGGACCAGCTATTCATAAATCCTTCTTCAGGTCCCTCTTAAGTTCTTATAGCGACTTGCAATTTGTGATTCAGTTAATCAGGTTGCACTTATGAAACTTCAAGTTGCCCTCAAGACTGCAGTAAATTGCTTGGAAACATCTACATAAACAGGAAGTCGCTGCAGCATCACAAGCTGTAGACTAATAAGATTTTAAGAGATAAAAAGATATGTTAATCTGCCAGTGCTTTGTCAGTGTGGGTGGACTTTGCTTTATTTCTATTTCCTCACTTTTGAAGCAGCTTATGAAGCATTCGGATGCTTTACTTGGGTAAAAGTAGTACTACCACAATGTAAAAATATTCCTGTTCAAAACATGCATGTTTTTGTGACACAGTGAAGTAGAAGTATAGTGGTATAGCTCTCTCTCTCACACACACACTCTCTGTCACACACGCACACACGCACACACACAAACAAGGGTGTGTCCGGTGTGTCAGATGATGTCATGTGTTGAGGCTGATTAAGGATTACATCCTCAAATATTTTTGACTTTCGTTCATGTCTTTGACTTTGACTGTTTTTTTTTTTACATGTACTGACCAGCAGATACCACTAGGGGGAGCTCTGGCCAAACTCCAACTTAAACCCTGCCTTCAGTATGCATGTAACAGATTAACTTGTTTGTTCACTGCAGAGACAGAAGAATATTGTGTCTCAGAAGTTTTGAGGTTGTTCTGGCAGATCTCAGATGCTCTGTTCGCAGTTAGCGCTGATGAATTAATCGTCCTCTCTTCTCCTCTTTCTTTCCTTGTCCTTCCTCTTTCTCCTTTATTCGTTTCTTCCTTTCCTTCGTCCCTTCTCTCTGTCTTTCCCTCAGGTCGAAGTTGCAGAAGAAGACTTCCTCCTTCTCTCTTCTGTCTCCTGACGGCTGGTCCCTCAGAGGGGTGAGAACAAATCAGATGCACAGAATTCAGCGACAGCCCTGAATAACTTTATTAATGCACAATGCACAACAAAAGACGACAGTACAGTCAGAAGAAGTGATGGCGATACAGCAGCTGGGATGTGACACGGGTGTTCACTGCTGGGCTGATGAAGATGTTGATGAAGAGTTGGAGCTCTGTGAGGCCCCACTGACACACAGCAGGCTGACATATGTCATTTTATAATGAAAGTACATCATGTTGCCAAGTACGATTGAGGTTGACGGGAATGTCGTTAGTTTTGCAGGTTTTTGCTCATAAATTAGATTAAAATTATGGCGTGATGGTGGTGGAAACTTATAGCAGTTAAATGGAGACGTTATTTTGATCTACATGTCGTACACAGTGTGGCTACGATACTTGTACTTGTTTCTTTCCTTTTTGTACCACCTGCTTCTTCCACTCCACAACAAGTCACAGGGAAATATTGCTCTTTTCTTAACCTCAATTATCTGACACCTTTGGTAGCTTGTTACTTTATAAATCAAGATTTTTGCATTCAGAACAGGAGAGTAAGATATGATGTTAAGCCGTCCAACAGAATATACGAGAACAGCTGAATTGATTGGTGAACAGAAAGTGATCTGCTCACTATTTTGATAACGGCTGACGTCCTTCTTCATGTTCACCGGTCCACTGTAAAAAATTTTCCTTTCAACAAATTTCATAAGTTTAATTTAAAACTTTGTGGTCTCACTTTGGGCTTTCTTTAACTGTGAGCTTTTACAAACAAATCAATCAGCTGACAGTTTAATCAATAATGAAAATGATCAGTGGTAACAAACCTGCACAGATATAATTCCTGCTTTTATATTAATGCTGGAGTCATACACAGCATAACAGTCACAGGGGATATTTTTACGTACTTTTACTTTTAGTACATTTCCCTTGTTAGATTTAGTACTTTTACTCAGTAGTGATACTGCACATACTTGCCACTCCGTCACTGGATTTATTTTCATTGGGTGATTTAGACAAACCAGACTTAATGTGCTTTTTGTCTCTGCCGCTGGTGTCTCCGTGTCTCCTGTAGCTCCTAATTATAGACAGCCTGTTTCCCCCGACGACCGTCACTTCCTGTTTGTCCAGTGGGAACTGAGTGGACATACGCATACATTGTGAGGTGTTCCTGTTCTGTAGGGTCTGTAGATCCACTCAGAGAGGTGGTGAAGCTGAGGAGGAGAGAGGAGCTGCAGTGGAGGTTTAGCTTCTGACCGAAGGAGGTGGAGGAGAGGAGGGCACGGGACGGAGGAAGGTACCAGGAGAGGCTGAAAAGAGGAGAGAAAAGGAGGAGGTGGAGAAAAGGCAGAAGGAGGAGAAGTGGCTCTGGGAGAGGCAAACTGGAGGAGGAGAAGAAGAAGAAGAAGGAAGAGAGGGGGAGCTGGTGAAGTTCAGAAAAGCAAAGAAGAAGAAAGGAGAAAGACGACAACAATGTGACCGTGGAGGAGGCGACTGACAGGAGCAGAGAAAAGAAGGGAAAGGAGGAGAAAAGAAAAAAGACAGCTGATGTGACTTTGGGGTGGAAAAGAAGAGGAGGCGAAGAAAACAAGGAAGAAGAAGAGGAGGAAGAGGAGCAGCAGATGACTGTTGGCTGAGAAAGTTAATTGGCACTTGAACTTTGTTTGAGGAGCAGATCTAATCTTGATGATGGGCTGCTGTCTGTTTGTTTACTATCGGGTGAGTCTCTGCGTCTGTCTTCATTTCTAATGCATCCCAGAATGCCTTTCAGCGACAACCAGAAAGAATCCCGCTGACCCGTTACAGGTCGATCGCACCGACGAGACCTTCGCCTCCTTCTCGTCGTGCGAGCGCCGTGTCCATCGCTTCGTGTTTTTGTTTGCATGAAAGCTTTTTGCACATTTCTTATCAGCATCACACTCGGGTCTGACGGGTTCAGGTGCACACTGACAGTACGATGTGATGTCCGGCTTTTGGCTCACACTCTCCTCTCTGATGGAATAACTGGGCAGACTGGATGAGTGTGTCCTCGTCATCATAACCACAGTGCGATGTCTTCACATTACTGCACTGCTAATTCAAAGATTGATTACAGGATGAGCAAATGGCAACGTTGGCATGACAGAAATAATAAAGATGCAAACGTTTGCACTCTGAACTTTAACTCCCCTGTAAGAACATCGAGCTGTTGTTTTAAAGTTTAAAGATTTTACAGATTTAATAAAACAACATATAACAGGTTATGTAGTCAGTTTTAGACATAGGGCTGATTGTATGCTAACAGGTTCCTGAGTGAAGCTTCATGTTGATCTTTTCATTCAGCTCGTAGTTGTGTATTTCCTAAAGTGTCGAACTGTTCCTTTAAACGCAATAGTATTTGGAAATGATTTGGGCCTTTGGGCCAGTGAGTACACAAACAACACGTTTCAGTCAGGTGAAAGGCAGCTGTGATGTTTAGAGGACAGACCTTATATGGTCTGGAGCACCAGACTCCTCCTCCTCCTCCTCCTCCTTCACTTTGGTTTCCATAGTGACAGTGAGTTAAAGGTAAAGTCTACCGGGTTATATAACCTCCGGCCAACAACAAAGTCTCAACATAATACTGAACAAACGACGGACTTCCTGCTATTGTTACACTCTGCTACACATCCTCCTCCTCCTCCTCCTCCTCCTCCTTCTTCTCCTCGTCTTCCTGATCCTCCTCCTCCTCCTCCATCATCTCCTCCTCCTCCTCCTCCATCATCTTCTCCTCCTTCTCCTCACTTATCTCTTTGAACCTCCACTTTCTCCCATCTTTTTTTTCCTCTCTTCTCATCTCTACCTGTCCTCCTCTCCTCTCCTCTCCTCTCCTCTCCTCTCCTCTCCTCTCCTCATTCCTCTCTCCTTGCCTCCTTTCCCCTTGTCTTCTGTCCACCTCATTTCCCCCATTTTCCCTTTCATCCTCCTTCCTCTTTTCTGTCTCTCCTCTCTTATTCATCCCTCCATCTCTGAATCTACTTCCTTTCAGTGTTAATTTATCCTCTCTTCCCACCTTCTTTCATCACCTCTGTTGTCCAAACTCCACATTTTCCACCTCCCACCTTTCTTCTTTTTCTCCCCCCTTTCCTGCCTCCACCTTTCCTCTCTTATCTCACTTCAGCCTTCCTCTCCACCTCTCCTCTTCATGTTCCATGAGCGCCCCCTCTTCTTCTCTCTCTGTTTCTGTCCTCCATCGTCTCTTCTTCTTTTCTTCCCACATCTCTTTGTTCCTCTTCTGTCTCTTCACCTTTCCTCCTTCCTCTCCTCCTTGCCACATTTTCTCCTCTTGTCTTCCTTTCTTCCCACTCATCCACCCCTCTTGGTCTCCTCTCCTCCCCTCCTCATGTACTCAACTCCTTTGATATTCTTCTTTTCTCTTCTCTTGTTGGATCAATCAAGGGGATTTCTTAAAGGTCCAAGTCATCTCCCCATGTTGTCATGTTGTCCACTCTCTTCTCCTCATCTCCTCCTTCGTCTCCTCTGCTTTACTCCTTCCCTCCTCCTCTCCCTTCATTCTTCTCTCCTGCCATCTTTTTACTCACTGCTTTGTCAAAGGTCGAGGTCGTCTCTTAACTCGGTGGAGGTCTGAAGGCCTGGGGTCGTCTCGCTCTTCCTCCTCCTCCTCCTCCTCCACCCCCGCTTCCTCCTCCTCTCACACATACAGCTGTTTGCCCTCAGTGACCCGATCCGTCAGGTGTTGGTGTGATTTCCTCCTGTTTTTGTTGTCATGGCAGCATACAGGAACTGTTTGTTTATCCGCACCAGTGATGAGTGATCTTAGTGTTTGTACGAGTACTCTGACTGTAATACAGGACTAATGAAGTGTAGATATGACGCTGAGATTTATCATCGTGACGGCTTGCCAAATTAATGAGAGGCTTTTCAGATTTTACGATTTTTATGCACACATTTCAGCACAGCCAATTTCATCCCTCAGTCGATGTTAAGAAGATGCAGGCCAGTATCACCCTCTGCTGAGCCTGCCTAACATCACATACTGTGGACTGCGATCCTGTCTGTCCTCCAGTGAGATGGAGTGTCGCTGACAGCTGTACTATTAATATTTTCTGATCGTTTTATGTCCTCTGTGACTGTTGACACTGCTTGTGAATGAAACTCTTGCATTGCAGAGCAGGTAGCCTTATGGAGAAAATGGTGGATGTCAGTTCACTTCCTCACAGACAAGGTATCAAGTTAAGTTTGTCCAATTTGGTTAGTCAGTGAAACCTCAAAGTCAAGAGAACAAGAGACTTAGACTAACAATATGTCCGATGACTCCCCCCTCCTGTCCGAGGACACTCCAGTGGTTCTCGACCTCCTGCGACCCCGTAAAACAAATGCAGCCCCTCATCACTCGTTCAGTTGTGACCAACTTCACCCAAGAGCAGTTAGGAAAAAAGTGAAAAGATCAGCGAAAAGTTAAGACTTTCTTGATACTACGTTTGGTACCGCACCTTCACCCACGCTTGTACTTTTCGCTGACTCTGTGCCCTCTCGTGGAGCCGAGCTTTGGCATCAGACCGGGCTGTCGACAACCGCGGTCCCAAAGGTTCTAGAAGAGCAAGTACTTTCACTTAAGTACCTAACAGTTTTCAGGTTGTTCACTTTGACAGCCTGTACTACAGCATGTGTCTCTACCTGAATCTAGACAATACTGTCTTCCTTTTCTTATCTTTACTTTCCTTCACTTTATCTGGGAGTATGAAACTGTAGAGCTGCAGGCTGGGTGCTAACTGTCAGTGGATAATGAAACTTTCACATGATATTTGAATCATTCGATTCGGCGTGTGAAATTCAAACTTAATTTAATGGAGCTGTAAAAGACGGCAACTCGGCGGGATGAATCAGAGCGTGTTTGTCCAGTTGAGCGTCACGTTTGCTGTGTGTTGTGTGTTGCAGAAGAAGAGGAAGCAGGCCAGCAGAGATGCCGACTCCCTCAGCCTCTGCAGTCTGGACATCAACGTAAGTTCACGACCTCCAAACTAATCTCTGTCTGTCGTGTCGGAAAAGCTGTCTCATAATGTGGTGAAGTGTGTCAGAAAGGCGTTGGTGAGCTGGTGACGGGGCTCACCAAGTCCTGGTTGTGTGGCTGCGGTGTTGATGTTCACACCTCTGAACAAACAAAAGGAAAACAAAATGAGTCTCTGTGCACTTGCAGTTTGGTGTTGGTCAGCCTGTCCTGGTCCACACTGTACCAACATTCAGGAAGTGACGTGTGTCTGTGTTGTCATCTAAAGTGTTGTGAAGTGTGACTTTCTAACCGGAAAGAAAGAGCTTTAAAGGAGCAAATTAACACTAAATGCTTTTTTTGTTGTTGTTGTTTGTTTGTGAGGTTTGATCTGCAGTTTTTTTCCTTGTATTTTGTGTTTTGAGTAGGACTTAAAGGTGCGTCGTGGAGTTTTCTGTTAATGAAAAAAATAAATAAGGGAAATTAGGTTACATGTTAGTCACATTAACATTTAATCCCAATGACCCTGGACAAAAAGGAATTAAAGGATTAAAGATATCCTTATTTTAAACTCATTTTTTTGACCACTTAATGAGAGGATAAAACAACAGGCTAACAGACAGGCTAAAAGCAACAGCATTTTAAATATTCGTAGACGAACCAGTAACCGACTTTTGGACTTTATTATCTTCAGCACTGATGGTGGGTGGTTGCATATTCGGACCCTCGGGGGCCCTCGTTCCTTGTGTCAGGCCCCTCCTC
Source organism: Scatophagus argus (assembly GCF_020382885.2). Lineage (NCBI taxonomy): Eukaryota > Metazoa > Chordata > Actinopteri > Scatophagidae > Scatophagus > Scatophagus argus. The sequence continues at coordinate 24,113,882 of NC_058495.1, read as the reverse complement.
ATGTACACATCTGTATTTTTAGCCCTCTGCCAGCAGCCCGTTCCTTCCTGGGCGTTTCCCTCCGCGTTTGGTCGAACACAGGATGTCCACCCTGTTCAATACAGAAGCCCAGTGTTTGGTGTGACAGACAGACCCAAACACACCATCAGTCTTAAACAAACCAGCGGAGGCAGACGTCGAACCTGGAATAAAGTAGATTGTATTGTTTGTCAGCTGGAGTTCAGTGAGTCACACTCGGTCATATTGTGCTCTTACTGAAAATCCTTGACCTGATTTAACAAGTCAAAGATTGTGACAGACACAAAGATTTTATATCAACATGTTCTCTTCAGGAGCAGTAGAATTGGAGATGAATCATATCCAAAAGTAAGCTTAATTTTTTAGGTCAGTAATGTCAACAGACATTTTCTGGAAATAATTACGTGACTTAAATTACGAAATTATTATAGAGGAAACAGTTATGTTGGTTTAGTTGGTTGTTCATTTCTATAGGAGCTTACTTGGAGGATTTTAAACCAAAGTAAATATTCATTCATTAATCACTTGTTGTTGTAAACCTCATTATCCTCTGAGGCCTCTTTATTAGGCACACCTGTACAGTCTAATGTGTTCCAATCGACTGCTTTGCCCCAGGACACCTGTAATGTTTCTGACGCTGTCACAGAGGTGTTGATTCAAGTGTACGTTTATTATTATCCAGACCTCTTTATGGGGCTGTTTCTCAGGGGTTTGGGCTTGGCCCTGACTTCCAGTGAAGGGAAATTTTGAACAATGCTATGCTTCCAACTTTGTGGCAACAGTTTGTTGAAGTCCCTTTTCTATTCCAGCATGACTGTGCCCCAGTGCACAAAGCAAAGCTCCATAAAGACATGGTTGGATGAGTTTGGTGTGGAAGAACTTGACTGGCCCACACAGAGCCCTGACCTCAACCCCATCCTCAACACCTTTGGGATGAACTGGAACGGAGATTGTGAGCCAGGACTTTTGGTCCAACATCAGTGTGTGACCTCACAAATGCTCTACTGCATGAATGGGCACAAATTCCCACAGAAACACTCCAACATGTTGTGGAAAGCCTTCACAGAAGAGTGGAAGCTGTTAGAGCTGCAAAGCTGTCTGTGAGTTTAGACTGAGACGTCATTAAAGTCCCTGTTGGTGTGATGGTCAGGTGGCCCAATACTTTTGTCAATAGAGTGTATATTACTGAATTCACACATTCCCAACATTGCCAACAAGCACAAAATGTAAACTTTGTGGTCTATGGCAGAGCTGTTGGATAGAATGTGCTTAAAAAATGGCCATTGAGCTTATGTGTAAAACAAAAGGTGACCAAATAAAACATTTCTCAGAACATGTAAAAATGAATTGAAAATGAAATGAGATTAAAGTGAAGTTCAGACCTTAAAAGTGTGTAAATAAAATGGTTACAAGAGTCCCGTTGTCTTTTAGCTGCACCTCGTCTACTGTGGAGGCCTCTGTTTGGCGCCAGGGTGGTTATAGACGTTTTCACTGGATAATTAATATCTGCTGAGGCCCTCGGGGGTCACATGGTAGATTAACAGTTATTGATGTGGCTCGGTAACCCGAGGCTAGGGAACAAAAACTGTGACTGTTTTCTCCTGGCAGCTTGTAACAATAACATTAACTTTTAATATGGCTGTCTGGCCTTCACAGTATTTATTTATTTATTTATTTGCTCATAATGAGGTACGACAGTCCGATTATCTGTTTCTAATTCAAAATCACGACTTATTACCTCGATATCACACCAAAGGGCCAATTCATAATAATGAGATGCTAACATAAGAAGCCATAACTACGACACAGGAAAACCTTTTTTAACCTTTTTTTTGCTCCACTTCGATCTTTTCTCAGCTCCAACTCGAGCTCGAGATCTTTGTCATCTTCCTTCCTCCATCATCTCACTCAGATTTACTGTTTTTACTCTGCTCCTCTTCTGTTTTTCTGCATTTCTTCTTTCTGCTTCAGTGCAGAAACATGCAAGAATTTGTATTTGGAGGTTCGCTGGACTCCAATCGTAGTGAGAGTCGACAGAAACACTCGTGATGTGCGGAGTGTGTTGTCTTCGTAGGACTCAGTGATCATGCGATGTGTTTCTGGTGTTGCAGTTTAAAGGACGCTTTGCAGAGTAAACTTATATGAGAACAAACAGCACAGGCCTTGAAGCTACCCAAGCAGCTTTCATTTGAGCTGGATGTCCAGTCCCAGATTTACATATTCAGCTCAGCAGTTTATAATAAAGTTGAAGACTGCTCATTTCTGACTGTAGCTTTAGTTATTCATTTTTTGCAGAGGTGGGGGGAGGTGCGATATCAACAATATTAACTGGCTTTCAGCTTTTTTCAGCTGTAATAACTGAGATTTATTAACTTTCTGTTTCATATTGCGTATTTTATTGCTTTTATTCTCTGCATCCACATTTGACCACCCCTCTTGTTAAATCTGAAGACGTTTGTCTGTGATGTACGAGATGAGTCACAGTGCAAGTGAAATGAGGCGGGTTTAGTCTGAGTCAGTGGGGACCACTGAATCCCTTCTTGGATCCAGTGGTGACTCCTGATCCTCGCTGGGCGTCCACGACCCCACTGGGCCGTGAACAGACAATGGAGCTGAGTCAGAAGGGCAGCTTTTGTTAGCTGAACGCGAGGTTTGTTTCATGTCAGGTCAGAGGTCAGCAATGAGACTCTGAAACTGGTCACAACTTTCAATGGAAGCCACGGAAACTTTTCTAAAAACGGCACACAGACTGCGTGTGTGTGTGTGTGTGTGTGTGTGTGGACACTGATGTAATTTCCTGGAGGCTTAACCTAACCTTAACCATCCTTAATCATCCTTTTTGTGATTAATTGATGTATTGTTATGATTTTTTTTTGTCTGTAAAAGGTTAGAAACCAGAGATTCATTTTCAGGGAATCAGAAAAAGAAAGAGAAATTAATAATCAAAATAGTTCAGTTTTCTGGCAGTCATGCTGATTGTTTCAGCTCTATAACCACGACACACCTAACCCAGACCCTTAGCTTAACTTTCACACACCAAAGTGTTAATTCTAAAATATTTTTGCCCCTGCAGTGTGGCTTTGGATTTTACTACAAGACTACATGCAGCGGTTGGCTTTAGAATCTGCTGGAGAAGCAGGGCAGAGCTTTGGCCGCCCGCAGGCTTCTCTCTGTAGTAATTACAGTTCAGATCGACATTGATCGATGCTGAACAGCCCCGGCAGCTCCAGCGAGAGCTCCAGTAGCGGTCGTATCCAGGTGATGATGACACTGTTACGGTTAACTGAGTTTTCTTCTGTTGTTGCAGCTTTGTTTATGTCCACCTTCCTGTGTGTTCCAGGGAAAAATTCCAGAAACTCTTCTGGGTCAAAAGTGTGAAAGCTGTTAGTCATGCGGTTATTTCTTTTGTGTTCCCACCAAAACACTTTCATCACACTTAATTTTAATTTCCAAGCACTCTGGTCTTTTTTCTTTGGAAAAACATTTTACTTTACATTTTACTAGCACTGAACTTCACTGGCAGAATTCGTTTTGCCTGTAAATTAGATGATGAGATCTAAACACAATCTACATTTCTGTAGATTTAATTGTCAAACATGATTAAAAAGCGGTCAAAGATCTTCAGTTTCATGTCTCAGGGTGCTGGTGGTTCTTTAGTGCCTTGTTGTTGCCTTTTCTTTCCTCATTAAGCTGTTCTACGTTGATGGCCATCGACGTCAAAGAGCGCTTGTCGAGAACGATATTCCAGGTACTGATGAACACTGGATTTATCTCAGCAGAAAAAGGTGGCTACAGTCCTCATGGGATTGTTTCTTTTCACTCAGACATTCAGGCATTTGCCACTTCTGCCATGAAAAATAAAATAAAATAATCATAATAATCATAAAAAACATTTCTTAAAGTCTTTGTGAGACTGAAAGCAGAAGTTGAAGGTGCTGCTTGGATGTCATCACTGTGAGGTGAGAGGTTGGATGATGAGGTTAAGAGGAGCTGGAAGCCGAGTGGGGATTTCTGGCTTCAACTTTACCCACTTTGAAGGTGTCTGAAGAAGGAAAATAGTTGAGTTTTTTTTCTATCTGAAAGTATCTGTACTGAAACTGCTGATGTTTTATGTTTTTATTTTTGGTAACAAACCCCACAAGCATAAAGATTAATCAACAGGACGGTGCATAGTGAAAATGAACTGCAGTGTGTGTGTGTGTGATATCATGAAAATGGAGGAACATGTCACTCAGTGCAGCAGCGTGACTCACTGATGTGATGTATTCAATAGTTTTTTGGACAACAATGGAGCTCTGTGGCACAGAGGAATGAGATATATCAGGCTGTACGCCGACAATAGCCGAGGATCAGGTCGTTGTTCACTTTGGTTATGTTCATGGGATTTGATGACAATAAAACAAATGTCCAGTATCTTTTTCTATTCTTCAAGTAAAGGCTCAGGATAACATCACTAATGAGAGGGGAGGACAGAACAAAACATGGAGGGAAATGAAAAATTAAAGGAAGGAAGTACAGTGATTCAGAGGGAGAGAGAGAGAGAGAGAGAGAGAGAGAGAGAGAGAGTGTGTGTGTGTGTGTGTGTGTGTGTGTGTTATTGAGCTGTGAGTTTTCAGACTGAGAGTCAGGAGGGGGACCGAAAGTGAGAAAGCTTTAAACTGGATTAAAAGATCCAGAGCTCCAGATGGACTGAACTCCAGACCTATGTGAACTGTGGTGGGACCAGGACTTGTCCTGTACTTCAGACCTGCCAGTCTTGAGCTGGATGCAGACGACCCAGTCCTGTCCTCTGACAGCACCTGGCGTTTTCAGGAGCAGAGCTGGTACCTGAGTGTTCTCAGGGAAACTCATTGGATACTGAAAGCACTAAGGAGTTTGTGGAACTCACTCTTAACGTTTTACTGGACCCTCTGCTGACACCGGACTCGTTCTCGACACTCTGCTGGAGTTCAGTTGTTGGCATCAGACTTCTCACCAGCGTTAAACCTCTTCTGAACATCCACTCGTGGATACTGTAGCAGCACCACATCCTTTAAGCATCTGTGGACACTGGAAAAGGTCCAGATCCTGTGCTGGGCTGTGGGGTGAGCAGTATGGTGATGGGGCAGAGCCCCCTCTGCCTGCTGGTACACCAGTTTAAGTCCGGATGCTCTGTGGAGTTCAGCAAGGGGAGCAACGACATGGGGAAACAGGTGGAGGTAAGATGGAGGAAATATTTTCTCCTTCAGAAATATAAATAGTAGGATGTTGCATTTATATCAGTGAGACTTCACCCATCCTCCCTTCTTCACTCGTCCATCCGTCATTCGTGTTGTCCGTTCAGGTCTAACTTTTGTCTCTGATGCCTCGTCTCTCGCCTGGTGCTGGACCTCTGAACTGCTGTCCACATCTCGACTCCAGTCAGTTTCCTCAGCGATTCAAATGAGTGTTGTGTTCACTGACCGCTGTTTCTGTGGTTGTAAAGGGGTTACGATTAGAACTGGGGGCGTCTTCTTGCTGTGCCAGAGCCAGCTGCAGCTGCATAACAACTTTTAAATCAACATTTTTCTACGATGGATGTCACAAACGTTGAGGGATGGGACTGACTGAAGACTAGAAGCAAATATTCACATTTGAGAATCTGGAATCACAGAATGTTTTTTTTACAATCAAAATGCGGTCAGTTGGTTTTCTGTTGATCCAAGTCCTCGATTCCAGATCAGGTTCACTTTTTTAAAAGGGTAGTTTAAGGAAGGTCTCAGGTCAGGGGTGTTAACTTCCTGCAGTGGAAGTGCGCTGTGTGTCACACACCTCAGGCTCGAAGCAGGTTAAAACAATCCGCAGGGACCCTCTTCAAACCACAGTCCTGTTACTGCGTGGAAATCTGAAGTCTTCATCTCAAAGCATTAAGCATCTGTTTTAAAAGGCAAAATGTGAGATGTGTTGGTTGTTACGGCAGTCGTTCTGTTTTCCAAACTCTTGACCTGAGAGTCCGTCGGTCTGCTGCAAACCTGCTGTCATTAGATAACCAGTCTAACCAGTCCAGCTGTACTGAATTGATCTTTGTCAGATTGAATCAGCTGAAGCGCAGAAAACCCATTACAGCAAGTCCAATGGAAACTTCTCAGTTGTAAAGCAAGTAAAATGATGAGTTGTTAACCTCACTGCACCCCAAATGTTTTACAACAGCAGATACATCTTTAATAAATACAACAGTGTCATCTGATAGATGAGATAAAACACTGGTGTTTCTCCAGGAGCTTCTTCTCTTCTGTTGATTCCATTTTTTTTTTGTGATAAAATCACTGAAAATTGTGGGAAATCTGTTGTCATATTTAGGACTTGAATTTGAAGCTGTAAATCTTTGCGTGGTTGAAGAAGGAGAGCGAACAAACAAAAACCAGTCTGCCGGAGTCTGATTTATTTTTGGTCGACTGGTTCCTGACTGTGAGTGCTGATGGAAACAAAGTTTGATGGTTCTTGTGTTCCAGTAGGTCAGCTGACACACGCGTATTGATTTACTGTAAGTGTGTATCCAGGACAAGCAGCCTGGCGGCACTTGTGTGTATGTGTGTGTGTGTGCCAGAGAGGGAAAGACTTTGAGTCACACTATTGTTTAACCCACAGTAAACTAACAATAAGAGAGTCAATGTTCCCGACACGAGCAGAAAATACACCCTGCTGTTTAAAAACATCAGACTGGACAGCAGCGTTCAGCCGCCTCGACTCGGCAGGACTCTTGTTTTTGTGTGATGGAGTGAAGACAGTTTGTCGTCTCTCCCTCCAGGAGCCCAGCACCAAGCGCAGTAAACTTGTGTCCCGGGTGACGTCTCTGGCCAACCTGCTGCCGCCCGTCAAGACCACACCGCTGAAGAGGATTGGTCAGACGCTGCAGGTGAGCCGCCAGTTAGACGCCACTTTCATTTGTCTCCGTTCATGATGATGAAACTGCAATACCCATGAGCCTCGGCTGCCGTTGCTAAGGAGATGGAGATGGTCAAAACAGAGCACCCAAGCTGGTTATTTCATCCAAAAAAATAACCCGGAATTCACAAGTGAACTGATTTCAGCTGCAAAGTGTCAAATCAGTTTTCCAAACATCTTTGTGGTCATAGTTAACTTGTCCACTCAAGTTTTCATGCCCACAGGTTTTAATCACAGAAACAGATATTTTCTAACACAGAAGCTGATCTTTTGAGCTGTTGTAGAAGTGCTCCAACTGAGTCACGTGACTCGGGAAACTAGGGGAAAAGAAAGGCACTTTTACCTCGGGAAGCAGGTGCACGCGATCCGTTTCCTCTGTGGGAAATAAGAATGCAGTAGAAAATGAAAACGGTTATGTTGGGTATTTTTCAGCTGCTTTAACCTCCCGTCTGCCTCCTGTCTGCAGCGCTCCATCAGTTTTCGTAATGAGAGCCAGACGGAGAGAGCCAATCATCATCCTCCTCCCTCCACCTCCTCCTCTTCCTCGACGGTGAAGACGCGTGTTATCTCAGCCACAGTCTCCAATCCTTCCTCCTCCATGACTGCGCCACGGGTTCCCACGGCAACGGCCCCAGCCGCCAAGCGCCGCGACAGCAAGCTTTGGAGTGAGACGTTCGATGTCCGACTGGGAGCGACGCAACCTCTGAGCCCCAAAGAGATAAAAAGACAAGAGGTGAGAGACGCTCTGCTGCTGGACCGCAGGATGCGCAAGAAGAGTTTGTGTCACAGCAGCTTTCATCAGCTGCTGTCTGTGGTTACTGGAATTTGGTCAAACAGTCATGTGATGTAAGAAAACAATATACAAACAACATTTTTATCATCTTTTCTGAATAGTTTCTCTATGAATAAATCAATTTATTACAGACAATAAATACAAAACGCACATGCGACATCAGAGCAACCAATTTTCAAAATAAAAAATACAATATTTCATCCTAATTCAGCGGTGGGTGACAGTCGACTCAACTCTCACATACAGACTCAACACATGTTGTCAACCCAAACTAATTTCTTTGAGTACCTACAGTTGTCTTTGTTCTCAAACTCTCTCCCTGCAGGCTATATTTGAGTTGGCTCAGGGAGAGCAAGACCTGGTGGAGGATCTCAAGTTGGCTAAGAAGGTAAATAACAACCTTTATTTTTCCCAGAAGAAATGACTTTCCTCCTATATTCATTGTACAGTACTGGTATTTTCTGAGTATGTTTATGTGTGTGTGTGTGTGTGTGTGCTGCAGGCCTACCATGACCCAATGCTGAAGCTGTCAATCATGACTGAGCAGGAGCTGAACCAGATCTTTGGTACTCTGGACTCGCTGATACCCCTGCATGAAGGTAAGCAGGAGGATCTGATGAAAACAGTCTATCAAAGGTTGCCTGTGCAACACACTTCTGCCGGTGAATCAACATGTCTGCCTCGTGTCTGAATAAGCACCAGGGCCACTTTTATGGAAAAGTAACGACTGTAATCTTCCTCGCTCTGACTTGTCTTTAAAAGACAATTAATATAATAAAGTCTGCTGCAGCACAAACTTAAACATGCACACACACAGAGATTAAATGCATGTTTTCTTATGACAAAGAAAATAAAGGTCATCAATTAATAAGCACTTCCAGCTCTTGAGGAGGTTGATTGTCTCATATCAGATTAATCTATAAAAACTTTAGCATACACAGTAATAATCTGACCAGCACTGTATTTTCAGCTGCTTGGGTGAATAAATTAATATCCAGCAAAATGTTTTACATTCAGCAATGTGAGTTTATGTGAATTAAATGAGAGTCATTGTCAGATATTATGAAACAGGCAGCAGAGTTTGCTTTCTAATAACGTTAAATCATGAAACCAATGGGAAAATGTTGTGGATTCACTGTGAGAAGCAGAGGCAAGCATTGCTTGATTGATAAGGCTTCAACTGCAAAACTCCACCTGTTCTGCAGCCTGCTGCAACCTCAAATCATCTCAAAGTGTCAAAAACTGTAAATTTAGCAGAAAGATGAAACAGGCAATAATTCATGCAAAGGGCTTAGAGCTGCAGTTCCTCTAACAACCACCAGAAGGCGACTTAGTAGAAGTAAACGATAAACCCACGATAAACGGTCTTAAGTCAGCATTGCAGAAGTGGTGACTGATTGAGTTCGCACAGTGAGCTTCTAGGGAAAAAGAGTTGCCTCAAACTGAATATTATGAACTCCTGGAAATGTAAGCATTTTGGCAAACATCCACGTAAACCAAAGTGTTTTGACAGACTGAGATAAATCAGTTAAAAAACAAACTGTAACTGGAGTTCAGGTGAGGCAGAAAAACAAAAGGCAGATAAAAGTTGTCAGGTTGGAGTTGGACTTGGATATGAACTTTCGAAGAGGACCAAATCCACAGTGGCCTGAAATCTAAACAAAATGAATAAATAAACCCTCAGTTGACATCAAATGTCTGGTCTGATCTGTTGTTTGTGTGTTTCTGATGTAAGTACAAAAATTGGGCAGCTAAAGAATTTCACTAAAGTAAAGTTATTGTACGGCTGCATATTTTTAGACAACATTAAATATTTGAGAACTTTTTTAATGAAATAAAGGGTTAGAAACACATTTATATTTCACAAAATATTAAAAACAGCTTGAAAAGTCATTTGTAAGCTCGTGCTCAGTAGCTGGATGCCACTTGAAAAACGTAGTGTTGTATCGTCTTTGACGTTTCCACGCTGCCCCTGACATGACTGTGCATAAATACAAACCTGTCTGTCTCTCCTCAGACCTGCTGAGTCGCCTGCGAGATGCCAGAAAACCTGACGGGTCCACAGAACACGTGGGACACATCCTGACTGACTGGGTGAGTTTTTTACTCACCATAACACAGTGAAAATACTGTCTGCAGAAATCAGATGTCGTTAAGTCACAAGTCCAGTCTTCAAAGACTCCGCGTTCATGCCTCCTGCACTCTGTAGTAACCAGGCCTCTGTTTCCATGTGTCTGTAGCTGCCATGTCTCTCCTCCTACACTCCATACTGCTGTAACCAGGTGAAGGCCAAGGCCTTGCTGGACCAGAAGAAGCAGGATCGGCGGGTGCAGGACTTCTTGCAGCGCTGCCGCCAGTCGCCATTCAGCAGGAAGCTGGGCCTGTGGAACTTCCTGGACATCCCTCGAAGCCGACTCATGAAATATCCGCTGCTGCTCAGGGAGATCCTGAAGCACACACCCAACGACCACCCGGACCGGCAGCACCTGGACGAGGGGGTGAGGAAAACCACCGTTAACATTCTGTACACGTCTGTCCCACAGGTCTGGTTCAGCCCACTATCAGCCTGAGGTGGGAGAAAATGAACCGATTTGAGGATGGGGTTAGAATTTGTCTGTTTGGTTCCTCAGGTGCTGATGGTTCAGAGTGTGGTGGCGAACATCAACAGGCGGACGGGAGAGTCGGAGTGTCAGTACTACAAGGACCGTCTGTTGTACACGGAGGACGGACAGAGGGACGAGCTCATTGACCGGTCCAGGACACTCAGCTGCCACGGAGAACTGAAGAACAACAGAGGACTCGTTAGTAGATTCCTGCAGCTTTATACTTACAATCCACCCACAGACCTTTAATCCATACATTTTCTACTCTCTCTGTCTTCTCTACCCGCCATGACAGTAATTGTAAAAATGTACACAAGCATACATGAAAGCACCTGAGGCAGGAGTCATCAAATGAAGAAAAATAACGTCTCCGTCGTTCTCTCTTTGCAGAAGCTCCACGTGTTTCTGTTCCAGGACGTCCTGGTCATCACCAGATCCGTCTCGCTGAACGACCAGCCAGTCAGCTACCAGCTGTGCCGCCAGCCAATCCCCATCCGGCAGCTGGACCTGGAGGACCTATTAGACGGAGAGATGAGAGTGGGCGGGTCCATCAGAGGAGCCTTCAGCAACAACGAGCGGAGTCAGTAGAGCTCAAATACCGCAGACACTGCAAACACAAATGCTTTTCAATTTGTCCTTCCCAGAGAGGAAATCGGGATCAGTTTGCATTTTACTTGTTTGTGTCTTTGGTCCTTTGTGAAACAGTTGCTGTGTTCCTGTGTGACATGAAGAGCGACCATAACAACCTCTGTGTCTCATGTTGTCTTTCTCGCTGTCTCTCTCCTCCTCACAGCAAAGAACTTCTTCCGGGTTTCGTATCGTAGTGGAGGTCAGCTGCAGAGCCACTGCTTCCAGGCCAGTGACTCCTTCAACAAACAGCAATGGATCAACTGCATCAGACAAGCCAAGGAGGCTGCAGCTGCACTGACTGGAGACCAGCAACCAGAGACAGGACAAAATCTGGAGACCGGGCTGTGTGGACAGATAGAGCTGTGCGGTGAGACAGGCCTGGGTTTGCGCCATGATTCGGGACTTGGCGATGAAAAGGGGATGTGGGGGGAGATGGAAACAGGGCTGAGTTTGGAAGGAGAGTTAAGTCTGAGTGTAGAGAAAGATCTCGGTTCGGGTAAAGAGTTGGCTGTTGATGGCGTGACAGGTTTGGAATTAGATGGTGAAACGGCGATGGACAGTGAGGCAGAGACAGGTGTGGAGATGGAGACAGGCCAGGGTGTCTGTGGCGAGTGGGGATCAGAGCCAGGAGAGCCTTTCGGTGGAGATGCTGATGAAGTTTCCACGTCCCTTCTCTCCTCCGATCCTCCTTGTCAAGAGGAGGAGGAAAGGGAGGTGATGGAGGAAGAGCGGAGCGGCTCTGAGGAGGGGGACGCGGTCGGCATGGACACCAGTGAGGATGACTCGTTGCAGTGCGAGGAGCTGACGCACAGGTGCTGAGGTTGGACCACTACGCTCTGACGGACTGTCGCTGCAGCCAATCAGATGGGGGACTTGATGATGATGTCGTCAACAAAGTCAAAAAATATCAGCGATAAGACAAAGTTAATACACATTAACCAGCGTGTTGCAGAATGCTGTAACTGCTGTATGTGGACTGCTGTGTGGCCTGCTGGGCCTCAATGCATTAAGGGGACTGGATACCATGTTCAAAGATGGTGCCCTGTTTTGTTTTAGTTCAAGTTGCTCATCAGACTTGTGCTGCACAAACTTTATTTGAGGTTCCTCAGGCTTTCCTTTCTGCCCACAGTGCAGCTTCCCACTGACTGCCCACAGACATGAATGGATCAGAAATTTACTGATACAGACTGGAAACAACTGCTCGCATTCCTAAGTAACTTAAGCTGGAGAATTTGTGACTCTCAGAAAAGTGTATTTATGTTTTTCTGCCTTTTTGAAATGATATATGTGCTATCGGGTGACCTGCAGTTCCAACTATGACCACTAGGCCAAAACATTGCCTCACTGCCCAGTGCTGTTCCCGGGAATCTCACCTTTTTCAGGTTGTTATTGGTGTTCAGTGCCACCGTGCTACCATGATCCTCATAGTTTACCACATTAGGGGGTGACATGCAAGAGTGAACATATTCTTCAGCTTTTTTGATCTCATTTCATGTCTTTGATACAGCTATTTAATTTGCTCATATTTGCACTTGACCTGCCATTGGACAAACTGGTTTGCTGCCAAAATTCTTAATCGGCTCTTAATCAATTCACAAAACAGCTGTTTAAGTTACCCTGTGGAATTCACAGCCAATACTGAGCTCTAAGTGGGTTGTTTGTATCTCCTGCTCTGTGCTAGCATGTGCTCACGGTTGTACAGCCACAAGTACATCAAATAGGCAACAAACCTCCCTGCACTTTCACATTTTAAGCTTATTCACTGATTGACAGTTGCTGGAGGTGACAAGTCCAGAGAAAGGTAGCAGTCTGCTAGAAAAAATGTATGAATGAATGTGAAAATAAGTTTTGGTTTGTTTGCAATAAAACTCCACAGGGCACCTTTGAGAAACACTCTGCTCTGCCGGTTGTTTTATATTTCATGAAATTCTGCCATTTTCTGGTTCAGGACAGTAAGGTTTCCAGGAAACCTCTGCCACAGTTGTGTTATAAATAATATTAGCAGGATTCTCAGGTAATGAAATGGAGACCAAGTGAGCCAATCACAGAACCCAAGTAAATGGAAGCCAATAAAATAGGTTTTCCTGCCCACGGCAGATGTCAAAGGAGATTTTAGTATCACTCACTTACTACCTTAAAGAGATTTATTTAAAGCTCTGGCTGGAGGTCTGCCAGGTGGTGTCAGCTTCCCAAAGCCAGTTAGACAGTAATCATGTCTAACTTGTATCTTGCATTTTGGGGCTGTTGTCCCAGATCAGTTGAAGGATTGTTTGCTCTTGAGTGATTCTCCCAACATGTTCTGTTTCTGAAACAATACATTACAATAATTTCTTTAAACCACTTGTAATGTCTAAAAACACTGGAAAAAACAGAGCTGTGCACTCGGTTCTGATGCTGTCAAAGTTCCAAATCCTTCATATGCCTGTAAGTCTAGATTCACAAAGATTTGTGAAGGTATGAATGTGAACGTATTTGTACATTCAGCGAGAATTTGCCAAGAACTGCGAGTCCCAAAAAACAGCCTCCTATAAATGATGTTCATGTACAGCCACTCTGCAACTGTGGAGTGAGGATGTGTTGGTGCGGTCGTATGGGCTTTTGCCCTCAATATTCTTTTGTTTTGTTGCCAACACCCACTATTTTGTTGAATCATGGCCTTTTTTCTGTAAAAGAGCTGCCTATTGTGTCGAACTGCTTTAATCAATATTTTTAATATTAGCAGTAAATAAAATGACTCTAATGTGAATGGTTGTCACAGCTAAGACTTTTGAACTGAGCTTATAACCTCATTTAGATTTGGTTTTATGGCACATTTGACTGAGTGATTCGGTATCAGTGTTTCCAGCAGCAAACCCTGCCTCTTGTGGATGGATGGATGTTTCCAGCAGCAGGCAGCTGCAGCACCAACTTGCAGACTGAAAAAGTTAGAGACTAGCTGATGAAGAAAGTGGTTAAGCCAGCTAAAAAGCCGGATGTTTTTCCCATGAGATGGTGCAGACCAAACCAGAGCTAAAAGAGTGTGAATATTGCATGTTCTGTGTCTGCCACAAATTGGCTGTTCATCTTGTTCTTCCATCACCAAATTTTGATTAATGCAGTGTTAACAATGGTTTCGATTTACATAAGAATACTGGTGAAAATAAATTACTTAAAAACATTGTCAGTTAACATTTTGCAGGCATGTACAATATGAAGAAAAAATTCTGACCTTTCCTTCAAGAAATAATTTGCTAATCCCAGTTACTGTCAGTTACTTAAAGCTTTCCAAATGCATTAAACATATATTATGTGGATTTTCAGTTTTGGCTATCAGTCCCTACAGTTTTACCACTTTATCCCGTAAAATTGTCAAAATTGTCATGTCATAAAGTGAAATGTTTAGCATTTTGTCATGGCTATCAGAGAAGTCCTGGAGGAGGAGCCTGTTCTGTATGTACTGTATGTAAAGAATGTATATTAAGTTTATCTGTATATGAATGTAAGAACAAAGCCAAGCATGTCTGTTTGTTCTATTTGTGCTTACACATTGTGTGTTAAATATGATTTAAAGTGTCAACACAATCAGATTAATTGTATAAACTACCGTTTTCAGGATAGTTGTGATGCTGACAGCGCTGATGGTGATGGTGATGGTGATGTTGATGATGATTATGATAAGTATGATGGAGTGAGGCTACCACAGAGTGTACCACAGTGTTAAGGCTGCCAGACGGTTCCCAATTTTTTAAAGAAAGATTATTTGCACATTTCAGAGAGGAAAGAGAAGATGCCCCCAAACAAAACTTGCACATACTATCAGAAGCTTTTTATTCCATTCAGTAAACACTAAAAATGTAATATTTAGTTGAGGTATCAACTAATATGTGGATTGTCACAATACCAAAGTACCAATAAATTGTTAGAAAAGAAGTCTGTTGCTCAACGCTTGTCATGGTTTGAAGTTTCTGTTGAGTTAGTGTCCTGTTTTATTTTGTCGATTTTTCTCCTGCTTGTGTCTTCGTTAGATTTTCATTTCCCGTCTTTGTTTATTTTCCCTCCTTTTTTTGTTTGCTCCTCCCTTATTAGTTTTGCCTGTGTCTTATTACCCTGCCTTTATGATTGCTGCTTTCCCTGTGTTCCCATTCTCTATGGATTATGGATCTTCCTGTTTGGATTATTCTTTGTTTGATTTTTTTTGTTTGTTTTTTTTTACCTGCTTCTGTTCTTTTTTTCTTTAACAAGTTAATTAAAGTTTTGTTCACTTTGTCCCTTGCGTCAGTGTTTGCATATTGGGTCCTCCATTTTGTGACTTTGTAGCAGGTGGTTACTGATGATGATGAATGATGTTTTAATGATTACAAAAAGTGTTTTGTCCTTCAATACATGTATGCAAGTGCAAGTGCAATTGGCAGCTATAAACATATAGCCTTAGGATCTTAATGTGGAGAGTGAAAATGAGAGGACTTAAACTTTGGACCTTAACACCCCTGTTGTCAAAAATTGGCTAATGCCCATGTGAACACCTTCAGTATGACACATTTAAATCTGTTTCGCATATAATTTTTGGCCAACCAAATTACATTAATTTGTTGACCATCAGCCAAAAGCACAAATAAATCATCAGTTAATTGGAGACAGTAATGACCAGTGATGGAATGTAACTAAGTACATTTACTCAGGTACTGTTCTTAAGTACAGTTTTAACGCACTTGTGCTTTATTTGAGTATTTCTGTTTTATGTAACTTTATACTTCCCATCCACTGCATTTTGGAGGCAACTATTGTACTGTTTACTCCACTACATTTATTTGATAAATTTAGATATTTTTATTTTGCAGATTGCTTCAGAGTCAGCTGGTTGACACAGAATGAACCTTTTGGGACTTTACTTTGCCTTGTTAGTGACACTGTGGGGTATTTGTAGGGCTTTAGCTATTGGCACTGGATATATCAGCCTTTTCCTTTTCGTTTGTGAGAATGTCTCTTATCCCAAATGATGGGCTGCTGAGTTAAATCCTGTCTTAACTTTTGTTTTCAGGGACTTTGTTCAGCCTGATCATTACCTGCCGTTTGGACAGAAAAATCATAGTAATGCATGGAAACCGCCAGAAACGGGATGAAAAATAAAAATTAGTAATTAAAAATACCGATAATAAGTTAAAATAATGAACTCCCCCAATAAAGTTTGTGTGATTTAAAAAATTTGAAGAAATGACTTGCTATAATTTTGTTAGTATCTCACAACGTTGACCTGCCATTTTCACTTCCAACGGTTATCAGAGCTAAGGAGATAATATTTCCAGCAGATGGCAGTAAAGCAACATTTATTACACCAGCTGCTGGTTTAAATCCCAATGAAGAAGATCTGCGTTTCACAGGAAGCATGGCGGGTGTTGTGTATCGGTTCAATTCCCCGACCTGCGGAATCGGGAGGTAGCAGCGGTGACATCGCGGGGTCTATCCGGGAAACAGCATCAGAGTAGCGGTTGGGAAGAGGGGCATCACTTTGTACGAGGATCCCACAATGGATGACATCCTTCCTCGGAGGGAGTATGAAGCAGCCCGCCCGAGGAGGCTGTCTGCTGTCGCTGAGATTGGAGCTAACGTTAGCCTGCAAGATGGCGAGGTAAACGAAGTGTATCCAGCCCGAGAAACGCTCGCTGGTCTGGGCAGACTGAGTGTCCCTTTTGGGAGGATGGAGAGGAGAAACTCGGCAACATCAGGGGGCCACCAGAGACATATGCCAATGGAGCCCCTCAAGTTCCCCATACCGAGGAAAACCAAGGAAAAGAGAGGTGGGATGGTTCGCGTTATCCGTGCAATTCAGTGAAGTTATAAGATAGAAGTCAAAGTTGTAACGATATATAAGTAATTTATCATTTCACTTTAACTAACTCTTGACGTAATTTAATTTAATTCAAGCCTCCACCTTTGCCCAGAAGTTAGCATTGTCGGTTACCTTTAACGTTTGGTAATAACGGACCAGGTCCTTCATCGGACAGCTGAACGTCCATTCTATCTCTTGGCTGTTGTGCTGTGTTAGCCTAGTCACAGGGCACAGAATTGAGGTACACAAAGTCCCCAAGGTGTATATATAATGTTTAATCGAGCTGTCATGCATATTAATTATGGTACATTAAAGAAAACCAAGTTTTGTTCAAGCGGGAATGTGTTCGTGGTAGCGGCTAAGTCAGTGATGCTAGCCAACAGTTAGCCAGCTAACGTTAAATACGTGCTTGCAAGTTGATAACTTGTTATTTGACGTCCGTTTTCACCCAACGGCTAATTTTAGATTGATTCGCGAGTGACGGGAGCCCTCCGTGGATTCAGCCACACGTCTAAATCTTGTTTTCAGGTTTCTGTTGACGTTAACTTACGTGAACAAGGGTTAGCTAACATCAGTTTATTTAGGCTTTGTTTATGTCTGCGGATTTGCGTGTGTGTGGGGACGCCTACAGTGTGAACGCCTTATTCCGCTTTTAAATTTATGGTTAACGTTTGTAACTGTCATCAGAACAGACCGGCATGAGTCTAAGGCGACAACTTCTAAAGGAGGACGTTTCTGTTAATGTCCACTTTGATTCAGTAAAATCAAATTAGGTTTGTTCTTATGTACAGTGGCGAATTAAGTTTAGTGTTAACTGTTAGCTCTAAATTCGTGATCTTGTTGTCTAGATGCTAAGCTAGGTTAAGTGGGTGTTGTGGAGAAATGTTTTTCCATCAGTTTATGTTTCTCCTGACTTGAGCCTGATCCCAAACTGCAGAGATCCCAAGCTGCCGTTTTCTGCTAAACTCTGCCCCCACTTACCCCCACCTGTTATATCTATAAATCTTACTTAACTTGAAAGTTAAACTTACTTTTACACACACCGCAATTCTTCTCTGCATTTAACCCATCACAAATTGAACACACACATGCAACATGCAGTGAAACACACAGGAGAAGTGGACTGCCGTTGTCACGCGCCCGGGGAGCAATTAGGGGTTAAGTGCCTTGCTCAAGGGCACATCAGGTGGCTAATGGAGGGTGGGAGGGCATTGATTAATCAGTCCACCACACCCAAATTTTTCCTGCTGGGGGGAACTGAACCGGCGACCCTCTGGTCACATGCTGCTTCTCCAACCTCTCGGCCACGGCTGCCCCGTTCCCAAAGCCCTGACCCCTTGTGAAGAGATCTTCAATGCTGCGCTTGTAACACACAGAGATATTTTATGAGCTAACTTAACCATGACAGAGGATCATCTTTTGTTAGATTTCTATGGCTTGTGTGCCCATGAACAGCTCCTCTCTCGGGTGTTTGACACTGAACCCTGTTCTCCACACTTGGGAAAGCAGCTGCTGCAGGTTCTTTAGTCTTCTGAGAATTTGACACTAAAAAGGGTGCAGTGAACCTGGTATAATTGGGGCGGGTTAACAGCTGTGTTTGTGGGCTCCCCAGGTGCCCACGCTTTCTGTTTGAGAGTGGGCGAGGCTCCCCTGAAAGGTGCTGAAAATTGTACAAAGGAATAATAATGCTGGGGCCTTTATTTAACTTTTATTTCTGATTTTTTGATATGTTACCAATGTAAATTGGTCCAAAAGTGAGCATACACAGAAAAGTATGTTGGTGTACTTTAGTCTTCTGTTTTTTATTGTTTGGACGGCTTTGTTCCGATGAAGAGAAATCTTAATGATATACAATGGTATTTTAGAAAATCATGTACTTTTTCAGTGAGACAGTGCCCTCATGCGCAAAGCCAGGTCCATGAAGACATTTTTCCACCCACTTTGTTGTGGAAAAATCTTGGCTGGTATCCACTGAGCCCCGACCTCAACCCCATCCAGCACCTTTGGGATGAACTGGAACTTGACTGCAAGCAAACAGCAGTGTTGGATGTTAATGATGTGACCGAGTGGGAGCAAATCCCTACAGCCAATTTCCAAACTCTGGTGGAAAGACTGAAGATAGAAGAGTGGATGAAGCAGATTAATGCCATGGTTTTGGATTTCAGATTTTCACATACTTTCTGTTCACATACTCTTGGTTATCAGGTAGACTCTGAAATCAGTCCTGATCAGATGCAGAAGCTTTTGACAGATGCTTGTGTCTAGAACTTAACTTTTTGTATGGGTTTAAGGGATTATTAGTGAGTCCCTAGAGTCCAGGGAATGTGGGCAAACATTGAGTTTTATGTCTGTCCTCCTGTCTTTCTTTCAGCTCTATTCCAGGATGTCTCCACTGAGTCCAGGGAGTATGAAGATATGATGACCATCCTGACCTCCAGCTACCTTGACTCTGGGTCCACAGGCACCTTCACCTACTGCAAGCCTCGCCTGGTTCACAGTGAGCTGCTGGAGAAAGAGGTAAGAGTTGGAATGATGCGCGGAGTGACATTGTTATTTAATTTATTTATTATGAAATGTCATCAAGTTTTTTGAGAATCACTCACAAGCAGAATCTCCCGGAAGAGATATTCACCTGCCATATAAATGTGAAGTTGCACAAAGTGTACAAGAGTTTACAGAGTTCATGCTAAATAATTTGGATGCTAATTATAGGGAATCTAAAATTCTAAATCGCATAATGAGGGAATGGTTGTGGTTGGTCGGTGTTGCTAGATTTGTCTGCAACCAAGGAATAATGAACAGGCTGCACAGACAAACCGTGTGTGTGTGTTTCAGTTTGTGGAGAAGAGGAGGGAAATGAAGTCTGAAGGGAGGACAGACAAGGAGCTGGAGGAGAGCTACTGTTTCCTGTTGGCTGATACGGTTAAGGTGAGTTTTGTTATTAGTTTTTTTCCGTCCAACTGGGCAGGAAGTGGTCTCAAACCCTGTTTGACACCGAACAAAAGCCCGTTAAAATCTGGTTTCTGTCATTCTGGCATTTATTCTGGGGTCACATGACTCAGCAATGGTGAAAACAGCACATCTGGGTGGACGCACTAATTTTCATCCCTTTTCTGGGTTTATCTGCACTTAAAAAAGCCTGCATATATATGCGTTGATTTTAGTGGAAAAAATTGTATTTGCTAGATGAGCACAATCGAGGCACCAATTGTGTTGTAACGTTGTTTTTTGTTCGTTTGTTAATTGTATGTCACAGGTATTTTGTACCAGGTGGTCTACATAATTGAAGCACTTATTTCCTGGATCTGAAAACGTGGGATCAATCCACTCATTTGCTTTAATTGAAAAAGAAATGAAACTGTTTAGAGTCAGTGTCTCAATGGAGGACGTGGCTTAGTTAGGATTCCCTTGTACTCCACACCAAGTAAAAGGCAACATCACCTTGTTGTTATGCCACTGTAAGAAGACAGAAACTCTTATTATTAGGAATAGTTAAGATTGAGACCAGAATCAACTGATCGGTTGATTATTGTCACTAAGCCTTTTCTTTTAAGATAGATATCCAATTTATAACCAAATGTCTGTTTTTTTCTGAATTATTTTTCTCTCGTAGCTGCCTGGGATCTGTGAGAATGGGCTGTTTGTGGGTCAGAGCTGGATCACATTGCTGGGAAACCCCAGTAAAGGTAGGAGTGAACAGAGAAATGGTGATGCTTACATTGAAAATAACCATAACATTGTTTTTGTTTTGCTCTTTCCATCAATTTATTGCTGCTATTGCTGAAAGTAATTTCCAGTGAAGACTCTTAAGCTCTAAAACATGTGGCACTAGATGTTCACGGAAATCCACCTTGTTTGTTGAATCGACGTCATATACAAAGTTAATGTGAGATGGAAAGAAAACTGTTGTCTTAATTCTGTCCTTTTTGCATTTGTGTGTCTCTGTCTAGGAGTGTACCTGTCCAGGTACTCAGACCTGCTCCAGGTTAACTCCATAAGTCCTGGAGCCACGGGGGAGATCGTCATCTTCAAAGTGATGAAGGTAAATCAGTTGGCCGGTGCTCATCATTATCATCAGTGCTGACACTCTTTCCTCTTGTATTGTCGCTATGTTTACTTTCTTTTTTCTACCTACGAGGCTTGTAAGGTCATAGTGACATCAGTGGGCGGAGTTCGAACATTCAGTGAGAGGATAATTTGCGACCAAAACTCTTAGTTGCTTTTATTAACCTGAAGCTGTTTTCAGTTTTCAAACACCGACCTACTAAACTACTGACAGCAATGCCTTTCTCGGCACTCTGTGTCTGTACTGATCTACACTGGTGAAGTCCACAGACTGTCGTAAAGTTACTACAGATTTCTGTACTCAGATGTGCAGATATTCACACTGGAGTGACGAGTGTGACATCAATGATCAGTGAGTTAACTCAGCAGAATTTAACGGGGTTGACACCATAACTTTCCCAAAACTCACGCAGACAGTGAAGCCATGTGCTATAGCTATAGCTTTCAGCCTGCCTGTATAATCTGAGTGCCAAATATAAAGATAAGTGCAATACTTTAGTCCCACAGAGGCCAAGATTTAGTGCTTTACCTCAATCAACAAATTGACTCTGAACATCTGGCAGACAGCCAGTGTTTACTTAAAGACAGGTCTAAACAGTTGATAAGTCTACGTGTGACAGACTTGGAGATCAGTCAGATGTATTCAGAGCGCAGTCAGAGGTGCTCAGGCAGTTTTTTACTAAGCTGCTTCATGGTTTTGACAAACCGAAAGACAGGCTGTTGTTTATTAATCTGGGTTTCCATCAACAGTTTCTTGAAGACCGTATCAACACCTATCTAACCACAGATCCATTTTGTTTCCACTCTTGAATAGAAGCTGGGTTGTTACACCCCTCAGAAAGTTGAGAAACCGCAGATGTGGCCTGATAAGCAGTTACGGTTGAAGTGACATGCCGTAAAATCAAAAACAGAGTCAGAGGCTGTATGTTCTCAAGCTAAACTGCCTACCCTGTTCTTATTTCAGTTTTGTCAGAAATAACCTGGAACTGTCACTACTTGATTGTAACCCTCTAACAACATTTTAAATTAACAGTCTTATTACTGCTTTTAAAGGGCAGTGCAACTGAATTTTATCCTCATTTAGTGATGCAGCAGTTTTCACTTGGTGAACAAACATCCTTTGAGTTCTATCAAAGGAAATTGTATTATTCACATGATCAATCCCTAACCAATATATATCAGCATAAATCAAGGAGAATGTCTGATTATTGACCAGCAAAACATGATGTCGCATAAGGAGGAGCGTAGTATGGAAGGAGGCTAAGAGGAGAAATGCTGTGTCCTGAGTTCAGATCCTTCATTTTTCAGATATGTATTGTGCTGTCTGAGATCCAAAGAGGAAAGCATTTTATTTTGAAAAGGACAAACCACAACACCAGACGTTTTCTGTCACACTGAGTGTTTCCTCTTATGTTTTATTGTTAACTGTCTACAGGCAACCAACTTCCTTGAGAATTCTGTAAGAGAGATGCAATAGGTGTGGTATTAATCAGTTTTTGACAGTGGAGTTTTGTTTATTTTTTGTTTCAGGGCAAAGTAAAGAGCATCTATGAAAACATGAAGAACCTTCTAGATCCAACGCCTCGATTTGACAGCCACATCTCCAAAAACGCCAGCAAAGTCACTTCACTCAACTCGTACCGCGCTCTCGAACTCACACAGGTAACGTTCTCAGGTGAAGTTGGGTAAATATTGTCTTCCTCTCTCCCACTCACACAAACATCTTTAGTTATTGTTTTGGGAGAGCAGTGACAGTTGCGGCACTCTGGCTCAGAAATGGACCAGTTACCCCTGGACTTGATGGGTTTGATGCAGTCGTGCATCACATTTTATCTGCTGAACAGTGAAAATTGTTATTTAAGAACATTGAAGAATTGTTATTTCAATTGTTAAAGCTGTTTAAGTGATCAAGCTTTTTTGTTGTTAAAATTGGATTTTTTTGTTTACTTCTTTAAATGTTTTAAGTACAGCATGACTTTGATGGCTGTTCTGCTGTTTATTTCAGCAATACTTCTACGAGTACTCATTCGACGAGCTGCGTCAGCGGCCTCGCCAGGTCTGTCCATACGCTGTTGTCTCCTTCCAGTTTAAAGGAAAAGACTCCCCTCTTCCCAGCACTCCTCTGGCTCCCTTCAGGTATGGAAGTTTAAAACTGTGTTATTTGAAATGTAAATGCTGCAGGACTTTGCAACTTTGATCTCAAGACTGAATGTCTGAATTGACTTGTTCTTTTTGTGCTGCTTTGTTTGATGGACAGGTTGAACAGCCAATCAGCAGAGGGGAGTAGAGGTGAGAACTGGTCCCTTTTTTTCCCTTTCAGTCACAGAATTGTTCACTTTTTTAGATCAAATAAATGACTTGAACACTCCCACCTTGACTGACTCACTCTCCCCCTCTCTTTCTCTCTCTCTCGCTCGCTCGCTCGCTCTCTCTCTCTCTCTCTCTCTCGCTCTCTCGCTCTCGCTCTCTCAGAGCGAGCTCAGTTTACTGTGTGGACTGGAGATTTGGTGAAAGGCGACAGAGTTCTCTTCCAGATCTCCCTTCGTTCCTTTTTTCCTCCCTTCCTGCCCCACAGACTGTGAGTATTGAACTGACTGTTTAAGAATTTTAACATATCAAAAATCTTTCTCACACAGACCTGTTCTATCCAGTTTGACAAAATGTACCATCAACAACTCCAAATTGCAATAGAAGAAGACGTGAGGCAGCAGAAAGCATTCGATCCCTTCTTCAGGTTTAGTTCTTAGTCATTGTGTTTTGACTGGAATGTGGAAAGATGTGGAGCTTTGACCAGCACCAGACCACAAAACTTTGCAATGCTGGTTGCAAAAACTGGTGTGAATTACTCCCAGAATTGCAGGTGTATGAAGAATGAGCTGTAATCCCTCCCTGGATTTCTCTGTGGAAGAGAGCTGAACCAACTAGAAGTTTGTTATTACTGCTTTAATGCAGGACTCTGTTTTACCCTGAACTAACCAAGTACTTCCTCAGATGTTAAAATGATTTGTGTGTATCTCCCCACGTGTCTCCTTCAGACCAGAGAAGTTGGACATCGGTTGGTTGATGAGGGTTGACCAGTTGACCGAGCTGCTCCCGTCCGAACTGTTCTCCTTTAACCTCTACAACAACAGCCAAGAAGGTAAATCCAGTACACTTTCTCAGGTGGTTGTACATTACACAGCAGGCTACAGCCGATGGGACTTAAAAGGATGATATTTTTATCTTGTGTTGACATTCTTTATCATTTAAAGCTGACTATTTTCATATGGAAAAATTCCTTCAGCTTTAAATGTGTTGCATTCTGCATTTCTAAACTGCATTTATGTCTTCACAGGATGCCGAACATCCTTTCAGAGATGACTTAGCCACTATCACTGAGCCACTGTTGTATTGTGTCATCAAACTATAACTCAAACTGAATAGGATCTTGTGGGGTTTTGTGTTCGTAGTTGTGAAGAACGGTCATTGCTGCAGTCTGCTGGAGGTGACTGACAGGAGTCGGTCCACAAACAGTGTGACAAGACTGCTGCACGAACTGGAGAGCAAGAGAGTGGTGAGTCCGGCTTGCTTTGCTGTTGTTGTTTATTTTGCTGAGTGAATTGGATTTTGATTAAATTGTTGTACATCTACACTGTGGAGAAACAGCGGTACAGTACACACAAGATGTTAAACAATGTGGTGATGGTAAACATGTGGCCTTTATCTTCCTAGCAGAGACAGGTATGCATTCATCTGAAACAAACGTGTTAAAGCTACTTTAAATGAAACGTTACCTGTGCAGGTATTTCACATTAAAAGTATTCGAACTGCTTAGTGGTCATAATCCATTCACCGTTGACTTGTGTTGAGTGTCACTGAGCATAGCTTAACGATGATTAAACAGTGAAGTGGATGTGACTCGAAACATTTAGTGAATCAAAATGAAATTAGTGTTTACAAACTTACAAACAAAAGCAGCAGAGTGGTGAATATGACATTATTTTGTTGGTCTAACGGGGTCAGCGCTGGAAATGTTCATTATATGCAATCTAGAAAGGACGGAAAGAAGAAAAAACAGAAAAGAAGGAAACTAAAGAATAACTGTTGAATGACTCCACTCTCCCTACAGGTTCTGGTGACTCCGCTCACAGAGAGAGGCTTTCTCTTTCTGCTATCCAGCGTTCAGATGGCCACACCCGCTGGTATGAAATGTGACAGATTATGTATACTCATAAATTATGTGGAGGGTAATGTTTGAAAAGCCATGTAGTTACTGTAAAATGAGGTACAGCAGTGAGGCTAATTAACCTCTGGTGCTTTTGTATTTGGCTTTTATCACTGCATGAGGTGGAGTGAATTCTTTCTCCTCTTTTTCCACAGCCACTTTAACAGTTAGCAAAATAGTTGAAGTGTTGTTGTGTTGTTATTTCATATTTGAGTGCTCAGATGTAAAGTTTGGGTTGTAGAACAGATGTTCCCCCATGTTCTTGTACTTTCAGAGAGAGGTGAGAACTGGAAGAGATGTCTTCAGGCCTTGTTTGTCTTCCCAGAGTCCAGAGATGTGACCAGATCCAGTGAGTATCACAGGGACTGCTGGGTAATTCATTTACGGTATTCTAATATGATGTAGGGTTGATCCTGTAGGGATATCCTGATCAAGTTTTTGATTGGCTTTATTTTAGCCTACACTGATCCTTTAAATGTGGCCAGATTGACCCCCAATATGGATCATTAGGGGCAGCTCGGGAGAGCTGTTACCCAGTGTTTTGTTTGCCTGTTGGACCAAAGAAACTAATTGAAAAGAATGAGCTAAAACCGGGTCTAAGTCTTCACTGAGCTCAGTAGAGCTGCCACACAAGAAGTGAGATTGATTAGTGCAGCTTAGAGGCATCACCTGTGGAGGGTGAACACCTAAAGTTAAAGAGTACAGACTTAAGCCTTGGAAAATCATCACCATGAATATTGATGTTTTACTTTTGTCCCTCAGCAGCATCAAGGCCCGTGTCCTCTTTCCATGACACTTCAGAGTCGTCAGCGTCTGGTGGCAAGGAGATGTCGTGGCTGAGCAAGTTCATCCCAGCACTGCACCACGCCCTCGTCAAGGCCCGTGCCAACGCCCCTCCTGAGCTGTCTGCCAGCGTGGAACGTCAGGCACGAGAATACTTCATCGGCCTGAACGACAGCAAGGTGTCACTGCCTTTTCTTTAAATCGTAACCCACAAATTGTGTTTTATTTTTTTCATGGATCATTTGTTGAGCTATGGTGGATGTTGTCGATCCACTACCCAATCATCATGATGTCACCAATGGTGTGGATTAATCATGTCACTCAGTCATTGATTGATTGATTAAATGAAATTGATAATATTAATAAGTGGTCCTTTTTAATGTGGGCAGGTGCATCCACATTCTTTTGAGTGTGATTATTCTATACGTCATGTGTATTTGTTTCTTGAACAGTTCCTCATATAAAGCTCATATTTCTGTCTTTGCTCTCCAGCTTCGACAGTACCCAATGGGAAAGTATGAACCCAAACTGGATGAGCGAGGAAAGCTGTTTCCTGCCCCAAAACACCACAGAGTGAACATGGAAGGGTATCTGCGCTCCTACCTGTACAGCCCCGCCCTCTACCTGCTGTCAGTGGCCCGGGCCAGGCTGATGGTGGAGACGCACTGCGGGCCTGATGATCCTCAGGGGGCGAGACTCAGCGAGAGCTGTGGGCGCCAGACAGAGGCAGCAGGGAATGAGGTGACCAGCAACGCCAGTGGTGGACAGAGCAACACACAGAAGGTAAAAAGGCGTACATGACTACCACTGAAAAGAGAAGACTATTTAACACTAGATTCACTTGTTGTGTTATCTTTGTCACTCAGATACAGCAGCTGATAGACCTTGTTCTGACCTGTGAGAGTAATGCAGAGAATGAGGTGAACAGGGAAGAAGAGATTGGTGGAGGAGTGGTCATGGCACCGGGGAGAAAGAGGCGACTGGAACAGGAGAAGGCAGAGAGGGCGCTTAAGTTCCTAAAGGCATCACAGGAGCCTGGCAAACACACCAAGATTCCAGGTAAGTGTGTGTTTTAACTGCATTTTAAGAAACAACAACTGCTCTCCCTTTGTTTTTGCCATTCAAGTGACAGGTGATGTGAGGGCAACATGGTGGACTGATCACCATTTTTGAGACATGAAATGTAGTGCTGCCTCAGGGGAAGGAGTTCAGGTCCTTGCTGGCTCTTTCTTGAGTGAAACTAAAATCACACTTTGACGTTACATACTGTATTGGTGTTCCCGGAGTTATCGAGCCAGATGGAAGGACATTGAGATGGGCCTGAGGTTGACTCCCCCACCATCAAGGTTGGATGGAAAGGAACATATTGATTTTAAAGAAGAGAATAATATTATGAGAGGAACCTTTGAGATGTGGCATGAGTTGATTAGAAGATACAGGTTGAGTGGAGACAGCATGTTCTTGATTTGGCCTTCACTGTCCTCCAAATTCAGACCGGGAGTTCTGGGTGGGACCTTCAGGAGGTCGGGGGGGAAATAGCAGCTATGTGTACACTAATAGACAGGCAACACTTCACATCATTTAGAGTAATGAAAGATAAATTTGGATTGGAAAACTCCTCGATTTATTCAGATATCTGCAATTAAGACACTACTACGACGAAGAAATTAAAAAGGATATTTCAATGGATGGGAGTGAGGTAATTGAGGTAATGACAAGCGCTTATAAATGATTTCCTTCAAAGAACAGAACTGTATACTGTGAGATGGTCAAAATGGCTTCTTTATGTATGTAAAAATAAGGTTTGAAAAAAAATCACACTTTGAACCACAAGGGTCCAAGAGACTTTCCAAGTTGTGTTTTTTTTTTTTTTTAATCTGCTCATGTCTGAAGGTGCAAGCAGATCAACATTATACCTGCAAATGGACTGACGACATTGGCTCAACCTTTAGAGAAACACAAGCTTACAGCCAATCAGTTATGGTGACCAGACTGGCTAGTCAACAGTGTTGTTGTTGTTCAAGCTGTTTACAACTTGCTCTGAGTTTCTGTTATGTTGTTTGGCGTTTTAAACACTGCCAGGAGACTGCACCAGCAGGGGATTAGAAATACTCTGCAAAGTTATTGTGCATGGAGAAAACCTCCCCAGAAGAGTTGCTGCTCCCGTGCTGAGACCGAAAGCTGTGCGCTATCCAGTTGTACTTTATAGCCCAAACAATGGTACTGTCCCACTTGTGGAGACAGTACAAGAGAGAGCAGGCGCCTTGTCTAGCCTGTGAATACTTGTGGATGTGGAGAAAGTGGCCGGAGAATGAAGGATATCTTAACTCCCTCACTCAGCCTTTTGCTACTTTGACCAAGCAAATGCTGTGAGAAATGGATGGATGCCTGTGGTAACATGTTACAGACTTTTTATTATTATTATTTTTTTAAATGTTACAGTACAAGCAAGCCATTAATTATGAAATGAGTGAATAATCAGGCATCCAAAGCTTTTTATCTGATTATAAATTATTGTTTATTATTATCTCATTGTTTTATTCTATTTTATTTATCTTCCAGTAAACCAGGAAAGCCAAGTGGCCGCCCCTCCTGGCTCTCTTGCATCTGTGATTGGCTCAGTTGGTTTGAAGGACGTTGATGTGAGCGAAGATGGATCTGAACTTGCTGCCAGACTTTTCAGCCTGCTGACAGGTGACGCTGATGGAGCCTTCAGCTTTCGATTTAAAATGTTTTCATTGTTTTCAGCCGACGTATGGGGTCTTTGTTACTGCAAAGTCCCCCTCTACTTTGTTTGCGTTTCATCATTTGCGTCATATTATTTGTCAAAACACCAGGAGGAGACTGTAGGGCACAGCGAAATGGTTAGGATGAAAACTTGATGAAAAGTTGATCTTTGAAAATGAACGTCTCTCCACCCTCTCACAGGCCTGAGCCAGGCTGCCAGAGGAACAACCAATCAGAGCCTTTGTGAAACGCAAGAGGCGAGGCAGAGGGAATCGTGTCCATTTGATAGGTTGGCCACCAAGCTGGGTCTGCCCACCAACTGTGACATTGACCTGCGGAAGCAGGAGGAGCTGGAGGTAACAGTGACCTTTAAGTAAATGTTTTTGACTGAGTGTCGTTTAATTTCCCTCACGCTGATGCTGTCGGCACTTTACATTCAGCATTCACCTTATGATGGTGTACAACAGGAACCCAGCTGGAACTAAGATGCTGTGCACATGTGCAGTGAATGCACGATACATCACGCTGTTATTTGGATTTCTGTTTTTGTGGCTTGACAGTGAAGAAAATTACAGACATTTTGTAAATGACTGGGGCTACTTCTGGGTAGTTCAGATCTCTAAATGTTTTCCTGGTATGAGATAGCTATGGATTTTTTCAAGTCTGTCTTAAAATAATACCTACTTGAAGCCCTTATGATACCTTGAAGGTGTGACTACACTGTAACAGACAGAACACAGTCCTCGTTCTGTGCTAATATAACTCAGAAAGCTAATATGAAGCTAATGTGAGGCTTCAGCTGTCTGAGTTAGATCAACTGTTGCACCTGACTTGTGGGAATTGTCTTAAGGTTGGACTTGAAAGAAAACCAAACATATCTTGAAAGGTAATTAAAACCACCAAGCTTATAATGCTATTAGTATTATTTTATTTTGTATCACAGATGGTATATTGTTGTATTGTCTTGCAAAAGTACAGTTACTACTATATGTAGCTGCAGTAAGTCATTGTGCAAGCCAGTAAACTAACAGGAAACAACAAAAATGCTGGAATGGTTGCATTGCATTATTTAGATATGAAAATAGATTTGGGGTAATCTCCAACTGAACGTGAGTTAGTTCCTTATAGAACAGGCAAGGTTAACTGAGTGTTGTGTGTGTGTGTGTGTGTGTGTGTGTGTGTGTGTGTGTGTGTGTGCGTGTGTGCGTGTGTGCGTGTGTGCGTGTGTGTGTGTGTGTAGGAGCAGATGGCGGGCAGCGTCAGCAGTTTGGAGGGATTCAGTCCCAGCTCCCACAGCGGGGATGTGAATCACCACGGGGGAACAGGTAGAGGGGGGGGAGGAGGAGGATGGCTGGGGCTAAGAGAAGGAGGATATGAAGAAGAGGAAGAGGAGGGGCAGATCCCATGGGTCCTCATCCCCATTACAGGTCTGTGACTCTGCCTTAGAAAAACAAAGGAAAGTCCTCCTTCATGAATGTTGACATTTTAACTTGTACTTTATTGCTTTCCTACATCCTTTATATGTATACTGATGTGCCAAAGTTATATGACAACGTTGTATCAACACAAATATTTTATACCTCCCAACTTACAACCCATTCACTTGAACACAGATTATATTTATTATACATTATATTTATTATTGCTAGTGGCTTGCAGTGGTGTTTTTTTAAGGATGGACCTGACTGCAGAGTTACAGAATGGAAAAAGAAGAAGTCAATGCTAACTGTAAACTGTGTCTGCAGGTCTGTGTTCAGAGCGGTACACACACAGAGATGGAAACATCCATCAGGACCCTCGCTTCCAGCACCTCACCACGGCACCAAGCATCACCACAGCAACCAAACCTTCCAGAAAGAGCCCCACCCCGTCTCCTGAGCCCAGCCTTCCTCCCTCCCCCTCCCAGTGCCCATCACCCGACCCCAGCCCTCTTCCTTCTCCCTTCCAATGCCCGTCTCCAGAGCCCAGCTCCCCCCCTTCTCCGTCTCAGTGCCCATCCCCGGAGCCCAGTCCTCCTCCTCCTCCTTCCCGTTGCCCATCTCCACAGCCCAGCCCTACCCCTTCTCCTTCCCAATGCTCATCCCTTCAGCTTAGCCATCCTTCCTCGACCTCCCGGTGGCAGTCCCTAGAGCCTAATGAGCACAGCTCATTTAACAAGGACTACAGTCGTGCTAACGAGGAGCAGTTAGCTCCTACAGGCTCCAGGAAGTTTTCAGGTAACCTCAGCTACGCTGACTTGGTTTCAGGGTGTATTTGTTGCCGGTCCTGTTTTATTTCCTGCTGCAGTATTTGCTAAAGCTTGGCAGTAAGAAATTAGACATGGAGCTCTACTTTCTGCACTCCACTATAAATAATGCCGCAGCAGTCAGGACTGTTGTGATACAGTGTTTTTGCGCAATATGCATGTGTTGTGTTTCCACTCTAACAACAGTCTGTTCCTGCAGGAGTGTCCAAGGACAGAGAAGAGAAGCCTCAGGTGACAGAAAAGAAGAATGAAGAGCTTTGTAAATCTGTAAAGGTGTCCTCCCCAAAGAGTAGGACAAACCCCTCACCACCACCCACTGAGCGAGAGGAGGAAGATACCGAGGGGAAAACTGGGGAGGTGAAGATGGGAGAGGAAACCAAACCACTTGAGAAAGGGCAAACGCAAAGCAGAGAAGAGGTTGGCCAGGGTAAGCAAGAGGAGGAGGAGGTGGTGGTGGAAATGCCAAAAGCCAAGCAGCTAGTAGGTGGCTCTTTGTTATCCCCATCTGTCTCCTCACCTCCTCTCAGACAAATTGACAGCATCGTGGACAAACATCTGGGAGACTTCTCCTCTGAGATACAGCTTGTCCTCCAGGAGGAGAGTATTCATTATAGCTTCCCACAGTCCCCACAGTCTACTTCAGACTCAGACGCCACAGCACTTCAACACACACTCCCACACATGCCCATATCTCAGTTTTCACAATATGTGTCTTTTTACAACCCACGACCCCCTGTCCAGGACTACGTTAACTCGCTACACGACAGCATTAACAGCATGCTAACAGAGCTTGATGACAGCTGGCCCTGCCATAGGTCTGCCACCAGCCTGACTGATACTGACGCCACACTGGCAAGCGAAGTTAGTGCTTTTGTGTCCAGCATTCGAGCAGCTAATCCCAGTACAAGTACAGATGATGATGGTCTCTGTGGTGACGTAACAGCTGCTGGCATCAGCATTTCAATCAGTCAAAGTCCTGCACTCTCCAGAGGAAGGGAAGTATGGCAGCCGCATACAATCAAACAGTTTCCTGATGCCGCAAATGACAAGAATCCTCCGACTTCCAGTGTCACTTTATCTGGTACTACCTCTAGATCAGTTTCTGCATACAAGCCTGGCAGCACTGCCGTCCACCGTCCTTCAACTAACACGTCCCCACAGTCCCATTGGATACCACAGCAAAGTCACACTTCAGAGATCAATAGAACAGGTGTTTATAACAGCAGACAAATGCAGGATAACAGTATCACCAGGACTGCACATTGTACCACTGGTGTAGAAGGGGCTGGGAGTCTTGCAGGTGCAGGCTGCGAGGTGATTTTGCCAGGCTTCAGTGGTCAATCCAAGCCCCTGACGGAATCATCACGTACATCTGAGCCAGTCTTGAGTCCTGCCCCGGTGCTCGTCCCTGGCTCGGGCCCTTCTCCCCCAGCCGCAGACCTGAGTTCTGTGATCAGCCAGCTGCAGCCAGAGGTGTTGAACAACCTGGTGGAGATCGTCAAAGACCTCAAGAAAAACTCCCTGCAGTTCTACCTCCACAGCACTGAGCCAGAGGACCAGGTCTCTGAAGACGTCAAGGTAACTTTACAGGCAGCACAGTTTCTACAGTTTATCAGTCCTGCATCAATGAATGTAAAGGATCAGTTCAATTAGAAGATTCTTGTGGAAAATTACAATTCTGACAGAAAAGTGCTGGTATGAGTGGTTGTGGAGTGAGAGAAAACAATGCTACATGTTGGTTTATTGCACAGAACAACAAGCTGACAACTTGTAAAGTGATTAAAAACATAGCACCCTCAGGCAACATTCAGTGTCCAGCCAATCTGCTCCCTCAGAATGTCTTTTCTGACTTTGTTAAACCTTTGATAAAGCGTAGGATAGACAAACGGAATGGAACGCTTGTATCTGTGGGTATTTTCAGTGTGCGTGTGTATTCTCATGTTGTAGGAATACCTGTTGAAGCAAGGTAATGTGGAGCAGAGTCCCATGGCTTTTCTGGACCAAGAAAACTCTGACAACAGACTGCTCGTCATCATTAAAAACAAAGACATCGCTGGACACGTACACAAGGTACCTCTGAATAATCATTTTAACCTCTGCTTCTGTTCCTGTCTGTGCCTACTGCTGGTGGCCATAAACAAGGTGGATGATCCAGATCTTATAAGGGGCTTGGGGTACACCTGATGATTAAATTTGCATCATATGGACCCTTGCATTGTGGAATTGGATATGTGGAGCAGTGTGAATGAGGCAATCCAACCCCTTTTCCTGGGCATCTTTGTCTTTGTACTGCTTTTCTCACTAGCAGTTGTGCATGTTCAGCAGCCACTTTAAGGTATCTGATACTCCACAAACCATTAAATAAACCTCTTTTGTTTGGTTTGATTGGATGCGTTCCAGAAGTAGTCGACCTTCCCACAGCCGGATGGAGATGTGTATACTGTGTAACTGACTCGAGCCCCTCGGGGGCCGACATACA